>NW_015641065.1:47133-49063 GCF_001515625.1 Sinocyclocheilus rhinocerous
CTGAAATAATTTGTATTCTTCATATTACTTGTATGAATGGGTATCTAAAAGTAACAGAATAAGTCAGAATTAAAACTTACTCGTAAAGTAAGATCTGGGGATTCGAACATTCCGACACGCAAAGTGAATCACGCACGTGACTGGACAGAAAGTGAAGCTTAGTTTGTCATTGGTCACGTGATTTCTATGTTAACAACACAAGCTTCGAAATGAGGCTTCATCTGGCACGCCGCTTTATTCTCGACACAAGCTCCGATGCCTCGGTTCAAATGTCACATCACTAATTATAGACCCTTTTAGGGCCAACGTCACAATTACGTCACCGCACTAGCTGGAGGCAAAACAAAGGGGAAACTGGAGGCGGCCAATTCAAACCAGTGCAGATTCAGCTACATAAGGAGCTTAAAATATGAAGAGGTATATACTTTAAAATAATTATTTGTATCATTACATGACACATACATCTTCAAATAATATATCCATCAAAAAAACAAAAACAAAAACAAGCTAACAAACTTCATAGCTAGCATTAGTGAAGCGGTCAGGGGAATCTTTCTGCCTCCACCTAAGCTCCGCCCACAGGAAAACGTCACAATGTTTACTAACAGAAAAAGGGTCTATAAGCAGTGTTAAGAACATAACGATAACCTCATAAAGAACATCATGAGGACGGTGGCCACATCTGACAGATCTGACCGCATCAAATCAGCAGGACAGTAGCTAGTAGTAGGCTACATTAGTGGACAGTATGTAACCATGCTTGGTCATAGTCTGGCTCAGCGGCCACATAAACGAAATAAACAACAGTGACTAGGCAACTACATAGTAGGAAAATGTAGATTCATGTACCTGTACACTGGCGTGTAGGGGAGGTAGACGCTGGAGAATGGAGTGCTGCTAGTGATGGAGAAATAGGTGAATTAATGTTAGCACAGAGCTGTTCAGCTGCTTGAGCGTAGAATACGTGGGGGACGTTTCATTCATATTCGAAGCCGGAGGGTGCTCTCTCGCGCAGAAAGTACAAAACTGACTCATAGAAGTAACGTGACGTGCCAGGAAAACCCTAATATGGACAAAGGCATGTATAACGGCATCCAGCAATCTCTGCTGTAGATCTCTGCTGTAGCTAAGCAGCAAGGGGAAACACAGGGCAAACAAGAAATAAGAAACAACACCATTTATTTTTTATAGGTCAAGTATTGTGATTATTGCAACAGAATTCACAATGATTAAGCTACCTTGTGAAGCAACTGACTGGGTGGGCCCAGGCTACGCGACTGACACACAGATATAAGGACCAACAGCAGGCCTGTATATTTTTGCCATAGGATTTGTGGTGGTGACCTAAAATCATTATCACAAATAGAAGTATAATAATCTTTTTTTCAATAACATAATTTTTTTAATTTGAGGTCTAAGCACTGTAAATCGCAAACACCTCGTACTCTGCAGGATGGTCCTAAACATGCACCACTGCTCAGGTGCACAGAGCACTAGGTGGTAGAGGTCTGCGCGGGACTATTTAAAAATATATATTTTTTAATAGCTCCAGCAAGGTTATATTCCACACCCACCCGCTCCCGCTATATATTCACTCTTTGTTCACCCCGCTGTCTGCTTAGAATAATTTTCTTCCCGACCCGACTGTTCCCGCTAAATTTAGATCTCGTTTCCAGAATCTCACATTTAAATTTCCGCTACTGAAAGAGAGATAGGCTAACAAATAAAAGTGTAGTCTGCACAAAATTGTGTTATTTTATTCATCTTGTCAAGAGTCTTGAATTTATTGACTTTGACTTGAATTTATATGAATTATCTTAAGAGAAAAAATTTGTTTAATATTTTATGCAACACCGTAGGAAAGTGTCAGAGAAAATAAAAATGTTGTACAAAAATTGTATTTCTTATTTTTATTTGTCTTGTCAGGATA
>NW_015641065.1:49665-58652 GCF_001515625.1 Sinocyclocheilus rhinocerous
GAAAAGTGTCGCAGAGAAAAATAAATAAATACGACATCTGTCATTTAAAATTATATGCTAAGCAAAATATAAACAAAACCGAGTTGAACGTCCTTCAAGGACAGCGCATCCACACTTTGCTCCATTCATATTCTGCTCTGTCACTAATCAACAACCTGCCTGTTCTGTCTGAGGGCCGTATATTTACCACCGATACAGCCTGCTCTGAGCATCGTTATGCACATTCTGCGCACACCCCGCAAATAAAACGCGTGATGCAGAAAGCATGCATGCAGCACGTGCATAACAAACTGAGTGCAGGCTGTACCGGTGGTCAATAAGAATAAAGCGCAGATATGCTGTTCTGAATGGATGTCGGGAAAGGGATATTGTTAGACCGCCCGCTCCCGTTCAAATTACACCAGGGTTACTGACGCTACCGCATTTTATTCGTTTTAATCCCACGGCGCAAGAAATCTGGTCGGGTCCTGCGGGAATGCAGACATCTACTAGGTGGTGCTATAAGGCGGCAATTTATGTCTTTGTTCATAACCGTTTTCCTCTGAATCATTTTTCTAATTTCTCTTAGGCCATTGTTCCAGTCTATATTCAAATCTAATTTTTTTTTAAATGTCGTATGGAGTGGTGTAAAGTACTCTAAAGCAGTGGAAATGTGTGGAGTCACGAATCATGATTCTCCGTTTGGCAGTCTGAGCCAGGAGAATGTACCTGACTGCATTGTGCCAACTGTAAAGTTAGGAATAATGGTTTTATATATTAGGGCTGTCAAGCAATTACATTTTAATTAATCACATGATGTGATTGGCCAATTGATTATTAAAATTAAGTGCAAAATAATTGCACACCAATTTGGGCTTAGAAAAAAAAAAGTGTTAAATGAGAAAAGCATTGAATATACATTACAAAAAAGTAGCTATAGGAAGAAATATTTTTATTCAACAGAATTTATCACACACAAACTTTTAAGGCTACAATGTGGCCATAACATTGTTTTCTGAAGTGGCATTTAGGTATATTTACACAGACTGTTCATCAATTACAGTTGCATAAATAATGCTATGAGATTAATGGGTTTCAAATGGGCATTAGTGGGTGTTTTTTGAAATGTATATTTTTTTTAATGAAATGATAAAGTATGAAACTAAAACCGCTAGTAGGTGGCGGCTAGTCACTGACTTAATGAAGTAGTTAAGGAAATAAAAATATTAGGAAAAAAATACAGCTGCCATGTATCATTGTTTCATCCCCAATAAGCCGTTGGTGCTTGGACTGTGATAATTGTGGATGTGGTTGTTATAGATTTATATACTTGATATAGATTATAGATTTAAAACCATGTAATTTTGTGTCTGTTGTTGTTTGGGGCAACTGCCTGTCCAGACATGGTGAATTGGCATTTGATCTGGGATTTTTGAGTGGAATTTTTTTTTTAAATGTTGATTCTCGTTTAGTACAGAGTGCTTACAGTGATATGACAGACTATAGAAACAATAAAAAATAAAAATAAAGAATAAAAGATTGAGTATTTAAATTTATCACACACCTGCGGATAAGGTTGTTTTAACATGTAATAATGTTACTATACAGCCCTGACCTCTATGCATAACATATTGTCCTCTCCTCTAAGAAATGTATGCATAAATGTATCATTTGACTTTGTTTTGTTAGTTTTCTCATAAACTGCAATTTAATTAGATGATGTTAGTCACTGAGGAGATGCTTTCTTGTCTAAAATGAACACATCTTTCTGTTCTGCAGTATCTGGCCACTAGAGCGTACAACAAAACTCTTCTAATGGAAGAATTATTGCAGCGCTACTTTTGTGATGAACTAGCAGAAAGGCGAAAAGTACATGAAGAAGAGATGAAAGAATTGTCAAAGTAAGTTGACTTTGGATATAATGGTTTTCCTAACTTTTTTCTGGTCTTTGATGTACCATGTCTATACACACCTAGGTTTTGACCACTTCTCAAAGGCTGGTATCTTTGTTATACCCTGAACAGTTAATGATTTATTTGTCATCTGTATAGTAATTGTTCCCTGTTGGTTGTCAGGACATTAGTATTGTCTCTTGTTCATGTGTACATATTGCATTTTTATATTCTTCTTGTTTCAGCTTGAACCAGGAAGTGCCCATCTTTGTTTGCACTATGGCATTTCCTACCATTCCCTGCCCACTACATGTTTTTGAGCCTCGATACAGGCTTATGATTCGCAGATCTATGGAAACGGGAACGAAACAGTTTGGCATGTGCATTGCTGATGAACTGAAAGGGTAAGAGGCATTGAATTAATTTAAAGTGTGGGTCTACACTGATTTACTTAATAAGGAAAATCTGTTTGGTATTGCAATTCAAAACGTTAATACATCAAGTAACTGGTAAGAGTTTTTGTCTTTTTTTTTCATCCGAGTTCACTACTGCAGTGGAGTTTTGTTGTCGTAGCCTAGTTTTAATACAGTTTACATTTAAAGGGATACTCCACCCCAAAATGAAAATTGTCATTAATCACTTACCCCCATGTCGTTTAAAACCCATAAAAGCTTTGTTCGTCTTCGGAACACAATTTAAGATATTTTGGATGAAAACGGGAGGCTTGTGACTGTCCCATTGACTGCCAAGTAAATTACACTGTCAAGGTCCAGAAAAGTATGAAAGACGTCATCAGAATAGTCCATCTGCCATCAGTGGTTCAACCGTAACATTGTGAAGCGACGAGAATATTTTTTGTATGTGAAGAAATCAAAAATAACGACTTTATTCAACAATTTGTCTCCTCTGTGTCTCTCCGCATCACCGTAGCGCCATTTTGGAGAATATCCGCTGGACGCAAGCAGCGTATGCTATTCTGTGTCAGAATACTGCACGGATGTGCTGTTTTCGTTAAAATCAAAGCGTAAATACACGTAGAAAACGCATCCTTGTGTCGCGGCTGACACAGAAGAGCGTACGCAGTTTGCGTTTAGTGGATATTCTCCAAAATGGCGCTACGGTGATGCGGAGAGACACAGAGGAGACAAATTGTTGAATAAAGTCGTCATTTTTGTTTTCCTCGCATACAAAAAAGTATTCTCGTCGCTTCATAACGTTACGGTTGAACCACTGATGGCAGATGGACTATTCTGACGATGTCTTTTATACTTTTCTGGACCTTGACAGTGTAATTTACTAAGCAGTCAAAGGGACAGTCACAAGCCTCCCGGTTTTCATCCAAAATATCTTAAATTGTGTTCCGAAGATGAACGAAGCTTTTACGGGTTTGGAACGACATGGGGGTAAGTGATTAATGACAACATTTTCATTTTGGGGTGGAGTAACCCTTTACGCGGCAGCAAGATTAATTTTTACTGAGCCGAAAAGAATGCATGTGACACTTCTGTTTATCAATTTGCACTGGCTACCAGTAGCTGCTTGCATAAAATTCAAGGCATTAATGTTTGCCTACAAAACCACCACTGACTTTGCACCCCTTTACCCAAATTCATGACCTGCCCAACTCAATCCGAACAGCCGAGTCCTAAGCCATCTTCAAGAATTGGCTAAAAACATCTCTTCCATCTTTATTTGACCCTCTAACTCTAGCACTCTCTATTCTAATTCTATACTTTTAAAAAAAGAAAAAAAAACTTGCCCCTTTTAGACTTGCACTTTATTCATTTACTAACTGCTTGTTTTCTTTAAAAAAAAGAAAAAAGAAAAGAAGTTTTCTTTTTGTATTCTATCTGTTTTCTTTTTATTTATTATATAATAAAAAAACAAACAAACGAACAAACAAAAAAAAACTTGCTACGTGTATTGTGTTAAGCTAACTGAGACTTGTTATAGCACTTGCATTATATCATTGCTCTCTTGTTGATTTTGATTGCTTCCATTGTCCTCATTTGTAAGTCGCTTTGGATAAAAGCGTCTGCTAAATGACTAAATGTAAATATCATGTTAGCATTTCCCATGTGTTCAGTTGCTTGGAGATGTGCCTTTAATGTCTCCTGTGTCAGTAATGTCTTACTGTGTATGTGACAGATCCTTGCAGACTCTAGAGACTTGCTTGCGTTTGTTCATTTAATGGTAGTGAATGGTGACCGCCTTCAAGCTTTAAAAATATTCAAAATTCTCAAAATTTTATGTTTAAGTTTTTGAAAGCATTAGGGGTGTAACGCACACATATTCATATTGAACATTTTCGGTATAGGTGTTTTCCAGTTCGGTACGCATATGTACACAATGAGTACAGCGTTGTAGCCTATTAACCAGTCTTAACCATCAATAATCATGATAAGCTCTCTGTATTGTTATCTTCAATAAGAATCATAGGCTGTGTCCCAAATTGCCCCCATAGCCTTAAACAGTGCACTATTTGAGGGGACAGCTATTTGTAGTTGTCTGAAAGTCTGAAAGTGGACGTTGAGTGTACTCATTCAATCCCATAATGCACCACAATAACAACTGATGTACACTCACGGGATAGAGAATACCCATAATGCACTGTGAGGGTTGTGCCGAATGTATTCCCGCATCTCGCCATGAAGATGGCGCCCGCAGCTGAATCAACCATTCATCTGTTTTCCAAACCACTGCACCAATGTGGGTACAGTGTTATATCATATAGGTATAAATTTGGTTTAAATTGATCATTAAATAATTTAAGTAAGGTTTATAAATGCTTGTTTGGAACTGGAGAAGCCAGTTTGCTAAGTTACAAATCATTATTAAACGGCAAGCACAAACTATGCAAAATTGGCAGCCCTTCTGGCGCACTCTGTCCAAATTCGCTCACTCATTTTCTTTCACTCCTTCAACTGTACTATATTAATGTAGGGAAGGGTATAGGGTATAATGAGGGTATAGGGGGTGATTTTGAACACAGCAATAGCCTCTTCTTTCAAATTCGGTCCTTTTGATCAAAAAATTCAAACAATAAATGTAGTTTTTCCCATAGTTACATCGGTATTACTGCGCCACTGCATCTGTGTGTTGCTTGTCAACCATTCTACTATCAGTATTACTGTGCCAAAGAAGTAGTTTCAAAATGTCACATTTTGTTATAAAATAAATATTAGTAAAATATTTATATGGAAATAACTGTTTTATAAAAGCAATGCATCTAGTAAAGCCATGGTTTACACTGAATTTAGAACAACTAAGGGGGTTTTAGTCCGCTTAGCTGTTGTAAATTCATTGTAAATCACAGCTTCATGGGACTTATTGCTTTATTTACTTACTCCGTCTCACCCCAAACCTGCATGAATGACTTTCTTCTGTGGAACACAACAGAAGATATTTAGAAATTGTTAAATTTTCATCTTCCACAAAATTTCCCAACATTTTTAATTTTACTAAAACCTGGCCAACTACTGGTCCAGAAATGTGAAAGCTATTCACTCTAAAAACCAGTAGAGCATATATTTCATTAGAGCATATATTTATTTAAATAATTAAATTGCAGCCTGTGCAATTGACATTTGCACTAAGCCATATTGCGATATTGATTTGATTTAAATATATTGTGCAGCCATACATATTACCCAAACAGATTTGAGGCTGTAATCACTGCCAAAGGTGCTTCAGCTAGGTGCATAAAGGCCCCAATGTATAGTGAAATCGATGTCTTGGATGTGGAATCTTTTCAGGTAAACCTACCTTGCCTCGGCCAAACCATTCGATATCATAAAACCATTTGCATTTTAGCATCCTCAGTGTCTTGACATTATGTTGACATTATGTTGGTGGCAATCGGGCAGGACTATGTAAAAAGTTCAGAGTAGCCGACTTTCTGTTGAGCAGAGCATATGACATGCAGTACGAAAGTTGTTCAGCTCAATGATATCTATATGTGTCCTGGGTTTAGTGCATATACTTTCACTGCTTTGGGCCCTAATTAGAAATAAGTGTTAATGTATTAATGTAGTGCATAAAATCTTGACATGGAGTTAAATGGCTGAGGTGTGTGATTAACAGGTTTGCAGACCATGGCTGTATGCTGGAGGTGAGGGATGTCAAGTTTTTTCCTGATGGGCGCTCTGTAGTGGACACCATAGGCATTGCTCGTTTCAAAGTGCTCAGTCACGGCCAGAGAGATGGATACCACACAGCCAAGATTGAATATTTGGAGGATAAGAAGGTACAGATATATTTTTGCATTCAATTGAAGTATGAATGCAAGTGTCCAAATCCAAAAAAGGGATTGTGTGAGAGAGACAAAATCACCAGTCTTCCACATTGACCATATATGTGCATGTGTGTTCAGGTTGAAGGAGAGGAGTTGACGGAGCTCCTGAAGTTGCATGACTCTGTGTATGATCAGGCCTTGGGCTGGTTCACCTCCCTTAAAGATGATATGAAGAACCAAATCATCAGCCACTTTGGGCAGCTGCCTGTCAAAGACTCTGACCCACGGGTGAATGTTTAGACCAAATCATTCTCACATTTGTTCTAAATCACCGTTCACAGTAATCTTGCCTCCAACCTGTCTGCTGCATATCACACCAGTATTTTATTTTTATTTTAAAAAATGTGTAGTTTGGCTTTATAGCCAGGTTTATGTTGCGATTTTAAAGGGGTCATATGACGATGCTAAAAAGAACATTATGTTGTGTATTTGGTGTAATGCAATGTGTTTATGCAGTTTAAGGTTTAAAAAACACATTATTTTCCACATAATGTACATTATTGTTGCTCCTCTATGCCCCGCCTTTCTGAAACGCGTCGATTTTTACAAAACTCATCATTCTGAAAAGCGAGGTGTACGCTGATTGGCCAGCTATCCAGTGCGTTGTGATTTGCTGAATACCTCAAGTGTGTGACGGAAATGTTATGCCCCTTAACACACTGTCTCCTGGCACGGCGAGACAAAACCAATAAAACCCATTACAAACGAGGCATTTGTTGCATCCAGTGGGGACATAATTACGGATTATAATGATTTATACTGTGTTTTTACGCGTTGCGTAACATATCGCGCCGCATAAACATAAAACCATGTCTGCATTCGTGATCGGAGAAACGACAAACAACAAGCGCTACTCGCTTTAAATATAAAAAATTTACTTGCAGGCTGTGAGTCAGAAGCACCAGACTGTCCTTGCAAAGTTGTAACTGCCCCACTTTATAGAACAGCCTTTGAGCACAGACCCATTGTATGTTGCTCTGCAGGTTCAGGAAACAGTCTTCCATAAAATGCGTCTCACACGATGGGCTTAAGTGAGCGGAGGCCGGCGGCCTTGAGAACGGCGCGGCCAGCGGATTCGGCGAAGGAGCGGCCGGCGGGCGTGCGGCAACCACATGTGACGACCCCGGGCTGGACTCCGCTTCGTCCACGGTGAAAGCCGATCCGGCGATCCCTTTAAAATGGCAATCTAATACATTCAGTGCTAATGTTTGATTGTTATTTTTTTTCTCAGGGTAATCCCAATGGCCCTGCATGGTGTTGGTGGCTGTTGGCTGTGTTGCCGCTGGAAAACAAAGCCCAGCTGACCATCCTCGCCATGAACGCTCTTAAGGATCGGCTGGTCGCCATCCGCAGGGTCCTCATTTTTGTAACTCGCAAGCGGCCTCGATGATAAATGTGTTCTTGGTCTAAATATGATTATCAAAATTAACCTATAGCTTGGGAATGCTGATTCAGGCTGGGGTCACTGAGGTTTCTTCCAGTGGCCATCTTGGTCGTCATTGCAGCACGCAACCCTCACCAATTAGTCACATGGGACATTGTTCAATAAAAATGTTTTGCATCTTAATATGTTAATTTAGGCTCATCAGTTAGCAGTGGTGATTTTAAGTTGTAGTCATGCTATGAGAGAGATCATTATTGATGGCTTACATTAGGAAGTTCTCATTTAGTTCAGGTGCAATCAAATCGTTTACCAGTTTAACAGTAGCAACAAACATGAAGACAGTGGGAACTTAGTTTTTTTTCTTAAGCACCTTCGGTCCTTTGAAAATACCACCTCTGTTTTGTGACTAGATGGTGTGTATGACTGACCAAATGCTTCCCATGGGCTTGCAAATATCAATACGGACCTTATTGTGTGTTAGTAAAAAAAAATCCATGTGCTTCAGTTTGGAAATAAGCACTCACCTTATTTCCATATTGTAAAAGATGATTAAAGAAACGTATTTAATATTACATGTACTGTAACCCTGCTTTCTCTGTATCTTTGTTTCTTATACACATTTAGATGCCTAGGTCATTCAGAAACTATGAATTCAGTCAGAAATTGCAATGTTCTGCTGATGTCCATTCAATTTTCCTCCATGAATTTAAAAAGCCGCACTCTCCAACCTTGAATACAGTCTTAATGATATTCAGTAACAACCACAGGTGTGGTTTTTATATTTCAAGAGCCTGTTTGTGATTTTGTCTTGAATTGAATCTTAATTGGAAAAAAATTTAAACAATCAGAATGAGTAAATTGTAAACTGGAGCCAAATTGTGTAAAGTCCTACTGTAAAACATGTTTGAACAAGCACCGTTTTAATGCGTATGAAACATCAATTGGAGAGTGCAGAGTGCAATGTGTGGATGGGGGCTTATGTCTATATAACAATCTTTTATAGACAATAGGAGGCCTTTGAACGTTCACACTCATTTTTCTTCTCATTGTTCTTGTCTCTGTGATGTGCATGTCTTGTGTATGTCCGTTATCTACCTTTTCCTGTGCAAATTACTACTTAAATGCTGCATTTATGTAAATTTGTAAATCAATATGAAATAAAACATTTTATATTTTAAAGCAAAAGATGTTCTGTTTCTATGTGCCTTTTCAAAGCCACTGAATTGAATGAGTCAGAGAAGTCTGGGACAGTCATTACAATGTTTGCTAAAGGCAGTAATGTTATGTGTTATGATGTTAATAATAGATGTCCCTGTCATTTATGCCTTAAAGGGATAGTTCACCCAAAAATGAAAATTCTGTCATTAATTACTCACCCTCATGTCGTTCTAAACCTGTAAGACCTCCGTTCATCTTCGGAACACAAATTAAGATATTT
>NW_015641065.1:58671-59417 GCF_001515625.1 Sinocyclocheilus rhinocerous
AATATATATATATATATATATATATATATATACTTTCTGATTGTCCATTGCTTTACAGATTTTAATTTGCCCAATGACCAACTGGATCAACGTTATTGCTGACTATGCTTATTGGCAAATTGCCTTGCTAAGGGCTCAGTGATCAGCTCAACTGCATAGGAACTGATCAAGAAGAATGAAATGGTTGTGATCTGTAAGGACTCTATACCCCCCACCATAGGCGTAGCTTGACGTTTGAGTTTGCGGGGGGGGGGCCAAACACTGAACGCAAACAGCGTATTCTATTCTGTGTCAGCTGCACCACACGGATACTTCGTTTTAATTCAAATCAAACGTAAACAACATAGAAAACGTATCCGCGTGACACAGCTGACACAGAATAGCATACGCTGTTTGCCTTCACTGGATACTCTCCAAAATGGTGCTAGGGTGGAGAGACGAATTGTTGAATAAAGTCGTTATTTTAGTTCTGTTTGCGTACAAAAAGAAAAATCTACATATTCACATTCACATAGAGCAGTGGCAAGTGCGTGTGGTTGTCATGGTAACCACATACATTGCCCACGAATTACAGCTGCGCTTCTATTTTGCCACACTAAACTTCGCAATAAACACGTTTAAAATGCACAATAAACATGTCTGTCAAAACTATCTCAAAGGAGGCTTTTATTAAGCAAATCAAGGAGTGAATTACTCATCCACTGTTTTTAAAACAGACATTTGTTGGGCTTGATTCTAGTTAATGC
>NW_015641065.1:59490-62871 GCF_001515625.1 Sinocyclocheilus rhinocerous
CCTGATGTCACATGGATTATTTTACCGATCTCCTTGGTACGTTTCTGGACCTTGATCGTGGTAATTACATTGCTGTCTATGGAGGGTCAGAGAGCTCTAAGAATGAATCAAAAATATCTTAATTTGTGTTTCGAAGATGAATGGAGGTCTTACGGGTTTAGAACGACATGAGGGTGAGTGACTAATGACAGAATTTAAATTTTTAGGTGAACTAACCCTTTAAGAGATTGCATAATATTACATAAAATGTTAAGAATTTAAATCATATTAGTTTTGTTTCATCACAATGTCACAATGTTTCACATTTAAAGTAATTCCATTTTGTCATGAATAATGCTGTATTTGTAAAACATTTCAAGGTTTTTTCATGTGACCTCAATTTCACTATCCTTCCTGATAGTCTGTGAAAATATACTTGGAATATAATTTTAATGAATTCTCAATATTTAAAAACACGTTTAAAATGCACAATAAACATGTCTGTCAAAACTATCTCAAAGGAGGCTTTTATTAAGCAAATCAAGGAGTGAATTACTCATCCAGTTTTTAAAACAGACATTTGTTGGGCTTGATTCAAGTTAATGCACAATAAGGTGCACACTTTTTATTTAGTCTTATTGAATAGACGATTAACAGTTTATATTCTAAAATCTATTTAAAGGTTGTGTTCTGTGAAAATTAAATAACATTTGGATGTAAATGGTCGGCATAAAAATAGTGTGCGGCTAAACCGGCTGCGTCCTGTGGATCACCTTTATCTGATTGTCCAGAATCTATGGAGATAGAATTGTTGCTTAATTCCAAATAAATAGATTACGATCCATAAATAAATGTAAAGAGATTAATATACATTTTTACTTCATAGAAAAAACTTTATAAGTAAATATTTAGTAAAATTCTTAAATCGCTATGGGGGAGCCAGGCCCCCCTGGCCCCCCCACAAGCTACGCCCATGCCCCCACTGCATTCCACTTCACTTGTAAGCATACACTCATGAACTTCCCTAAGCACTTCCCCTCTGGGGAATCCCGACCATTTTTTTGAAGTGAGATCGGCTTTGGGCATATGGAGGAGGGAAATTTATTTGGACAGACCCTTAATCCCTCGATTCTGACTGAAGGAGCAAGTTGACTTTTGTCACAGCAGATCACACTTAACTCCACCCCACACAACTCTAGTGTATATGAATTTATTTGAAATTTAACCACATAATACTAATAGCTACTGAAGGGATGGATTTACAATCCACTCCTGTTGCATTATATTTAAGATAGGAAAGTGCAAATCTGCAGTGTATAAGCTAAGCTATCTGGCTAATTGATATCTGGGTGCTATGCTAGTACGTAAACTAACTACAACAGACAATAATGGTCATTATAAAATAGTTTAAACAACATATATTTTAACGTGATTGTGTAGGAATTGTAGGACCAGATTTCTCATGACAGCTGGTTGACTGATTCACAGCAAAGGGCAGGGCACAGCAAGTAAACCAACCTGAGTAGGGATTTCTTAGAAGAGTCACAGTTTAGATGGTCTTTTAGATGGAGAAGTCTATCAACCAGTAAAAAGACCATGCTAACATTAATAATAATAATAAACACTAAAACATACTAGTCAAGGTGTAATAGTGAATTCTCAGTGAGCACATGGTTGTCATGTATGTAGTAGGTGTGCAGAGCCAGCCCAAGGCATAAGCGAACCAAGCGGCTGCTTAGGGCCCCCATGGCCACCAGGGGGCCCCCAAGAGTACATGAAATGTCAGCTTGATTTTTTATTTATTTATTTATTTTGTGATATATTGTGTCAATGGACAATGGTAATTATAAAAAAACAAGCAATATTAAATAATTTAATAATCTATATGTATCATCTTATTATTTCCATAGCAATGCGTATAAGGACGCACTTCATAGACAAATCAGAATCAGATCAGAGTTTACTGTAGGTTAGTTAGAATCCGCTCTGAACTAATTGTTTTCACACGTTTACAGAGTTTTACGCACTCACAGATCTTCCCATTATAACAAGAAAAACGGTTTCTCACATAATCCATTTAAAATTTGAAGAAAAGTTTTGTTTGTCCACGTTTACTGTTTCAGGAATGACAAACGCGAGTGTAAAAAATTACGTGAGTGAATCAGCTGAACTGTTCCACGAGTCATTGCTATGACTGACACTTTTGACAGTGATAAATATTGTAGCAATGGACGGAATTAACTATCTGACAAGCCAATGTCAAAATAGAGCTGTGCGTTAAGTGATGCAGAGTAAATTCAGAGTAACAAACCTACAGCAGCGACAAGTCTGCTGGCTGAATATATTTAGCAGCTCCTACAGTTAAATATAAAATACTTAATGCATTATTATTTAATTATTAGACCATGAATAATTAACTTATTTATTCATACTTTAGTACACTAAAGGTACAAAAATTTGGTATAAGTCATTTTATAATAAATCCAAAAGCAAGACATGACAAAAACTAGGGAGTGGAAATGGCAACTGAGCTGATGAGTGATCCTCTGCTGCCATCTACTGTTTACAATGGTAATTTCATGTCATTTTCATCTTAAAAGTCTTTGTTTTTTACTAGGAGACACATTTTTGGCAATTTTTTTCATCTTCATGAATAAAAAGTGAATTTTACTGCACAACTGTAGAGTTAAAAAATAATATAGGCTTTAAAATATTTTAAGTGTTTAAAAAAATTTACACAATAGACTAACAGTGGGTTAAGGGCAGTGTGTATTTTTTATTTATTTATTTTATATATATTCATGCATCTCACTCCAGCCAAGCAACCAATGTTGGCAACTCCGATACAATATAATATAACATTTTACTTAGCTAGTTTTAGATTAAAGTTTTTGTCTTCTGTGAAAAAAAAAAACTTTCGTGGGTATATATTTTTGTAATAAAACAATTCTGTTTCATAAAATTGGTACTGATAACAGCTTAACATTATTTACCTTAGCCTACCTTTGGGGTCTTTGCTATTATATTCCAATATTATTATGCCTCAGTTAGCTAATTATAGATTAAGAGTTGTTGTTTTTTATGTACAGATGGCTTGCTGCTGTGTATGATAATTTATGTTGTTAAAACAATATTCTGTTCTGTAACTGTTATGCATTGTCTGCTGGTTTATTTAGTTACTTTTCAGTACACCACATTAAGTATGCCACTTAGTCCTGTAAGGAATGTTAAAGTGTAAATTAACACCTGACCACTCTTGTGGGTTTGCTACTGTTACAATTAAAAATCATAGAAGGGTAAAAACATTGGTATGATGTAAGCAAAACAGCTACAACAAATAACACTGATAATGGGTGTGTTAGATTT
This sequence comes from Sinocyclocheilus rhinocerous, assembly GCF_001515625.1. NCBI lineage: Eukaryota > Metazoa > Chordata > Actinopteri > Cypriniformes > Cyprinidae > Sinocyclocheilus > Sinocyclocheilus rhinocerous. Next base: position 62,836 of record NW_015641065.1, read on the forward strand.
ATAGTGTGCGAATAATCAAGCATTGACAATAATCAG
>NW_015641065.1:63163-63519 GCF_001515625.1 Sinocyclocheilus rhinocerous
CTAGTCAAAGTTTAGATGTAATATTAATGTCACTATAATACAATAAACAGGATGTGATCTCTCAGTTGAGAGATCAAAACCCTGAAATAACACTGAGCAGAAAAAACCAAAGAGATGTATTATGAAAATTTATTGTCATATCTGAGTCCTTTTATGTCAGATTCTTAAATTTAATAAATTCAATCTGAATAAAAAAACGTGTTGGCTATTAACAATCAAATGAAATCACTATGAACAAAATCCATAAATGGATTTTGCATAAGTTATGTTAAGTTTAAATACAACATTTTAATGTAGAAATATTAAACGATTGCAAAAATGAAATAATGAGCTACTTTTTAAAATATGAAACTACA
>NW_015641065.1:63564-66531 GCF_001515625.1 Sinocyclocheilus rhinocerous
TGAATTTCGTTTTAGAAACAGTTTTGGTGGAAAACATTCAGGTACAGAAATGGAATAAACTGTAAATTAAAAACAGTAAATTCACTGTAAATTAAACAACAGATTAATTCTTAAAATTAAAGTTACAAAAGTTATTCAGTCAAGAGCAGTGAGTGATTTTGCCTTTTGTTGTTAACAATAACCAATAGGCCTAATTAATTAACATTGTTAACATTAACATTTGGTATGAAAGTGACAGCAGCTTTTATACCTGCTGTCTGTCAGTCTGTGCTAAAGAACAAACGAAAAAAAATCACTCTGCTCAAATCTGCTCTTGACTAAATAACTTTTTCATATTTAATATGGATTTATATATAAATATAATCTATATATATGACTTTATACATCATAGTATTTTGTTCCAGAATAGTAGAAGCTACTGTTAGTTTTGTCTACCTGAAAAAGTTAAAACACAGTTTGTTTCATTTGTATCCTTGTGCTATTGCTAGTAACTTGTTCATTTATTACTGACCATTTAATTGTCTTTATGTAACATTATTTATTAAAATGCAAGGTTACCTGAGTCAGAAACAATGCAAACAATAACTTTTTCTGGAGGTGTTTGTGAGGCGGCTTCATGTGCGCGTGCTTTGGATGTGACCGTGAGCACCCAGAAAACTAGTTTGGAGCGCGGGAGTACCGACTGGTTTAAAAAGACTTAAAAAGACATGCAAATAATAAACTTTTGTGATGATGCAACACTGACCCGATAAGGCAAGTCAGCTGAGTGAAAGTCTTGTATCGCAGTGTGCAGCAGCTCTCTTAGTGCAGACAAGATGCGCTGATGTGAGGCAATTTTGAGAGAGTGAGAGTGAGAATGAGAAGACGCGGTACAGCTGAACCACTAACGCTGTTTTCAAATGATTGACTTAATCTGATATCCTGTGTGAATTTTTTTTAACTCATCTAACCTACATTGTATATTAAATACATGTTTGCGGGAATTTTCCAAACGTGCGAAACCTGCGAAAATGAGTAAAACCAAAATGCGCAATCCCGCACCGAGATTCAGGACGTGATTAAACATATATTCTATTATATAGAGATTTGTAAAATGAATTTCCACGACTTTTCCAAAGCTTTCTGGGTTTTCATGACCGTACGAACCCTGTAAATGGGTTTAAATTTGAACTTTTTTAAAATCGTTTTGATCAATTTCTGCTCCACTTTGTGTGGAGGTAGTGAGACGAGACAAAGTCCCTGTAAGATATTAGGGTATTCTATAGTCTTTGGAAAGAGCGCTCAAAACTCTTCAGATTAATTTAGTGGAACATTAATATAATATAGAATCATCCTCTGTAAAGAAGTGAGGCATGAACATGTGAGAATTTATCATTATATTTGTAAATGTGCGCTCTTTTGGGCTAAAGGCTTAATGGAACCGTTTAAAGTAGCCATGCATGTGATCACAAATTAATCGGCGATTCAGCGCAGCGCAGACGTGATTTAATACGTGTGTCCTTTTTCTATGAGAAAAAAAATCATAAATTCCAGTTTATGCTGTTTGATTATGGGTTCGAATGTTGTAGTTGGAAGCTGGAAGCTGTTAGCCCCGGCTGGCCCGTGTGCGCAGTTGAAATGCGGCTAATAATTTCTGACTGGCACATAACTGAACAAATGTAAACGGGTTAAGGCGAGGCCCCCTACAAGGCGGGGCCCCTGGGCTGCAGCCCATTCAAGCCGAATGGTAAGTCCGGCCATGCCTGTAGGTGTAGCAAAGTAATAATCAGGAATGTTTAGGCCTTCTCCCAACACTCATGTGCACTTGTGTTCTAGACTAGAGCACAGTGGCCACCATGTGCACATGTCCGTTAAGTCCAGAACACCAGGGTGTCCCATTTATCATTTTAGATTTCAGAAGGGTGCTTGTGACTACTGCTAAGCCCACCCTAAAATGAGCCCTGCAACAGAACTTAGGGTTCCCTCTAAGTTAACAAGATATAAAACACCCACTTTTGCAGTTACTTTCTCAGTCTAACAATAAATATTTCTGTATAACCTAAAGTTTTTTTTTTCAAAGCTAACTCATTCACACTGAGTCTCATTTCGAAGGCTGCGCCCTCCGTAGGTTGCATTTGTTGGGTGCATGAGGGTGTCTCAAAAATCTAATCATCATAAAACTGACTGTTATTCCTCGTGAAGCATAATTTATCGTAATTTTCATCTTTGGAATATAATAGTTACTTTTCTGAAATGAGACTGCTTCAATCATGTATGTGCATTATCTGTAACATTATTTCAAGAACAGAAAACTAGTTGATTTCCACCCGATTTCGAGGGAGGACCATAGACTGTAAAAAAAACATGGACGTAGTGTCCGTGACGTCACTCGTAGGGTTCAGAAGAGCATTTTTGAAGCCTAAAGTGGGCGGAGCCGACCACCGCCATTTTGGCAGCGCGTCACCGCGCGTCACTCCGGGATAATCGAAAATGGGCAAAAAGGTGAAGCTGAGGCACTAGTTGCTGAAACCATGCCGGTCTATGGTGACAGCAGTGCTGCCGTCAGGGCTGGATTTGTAATCGGGCATACCGGGCATTTTCCCGGTGGGTCGACGCACTTAAGGGGCCGACAGAATGTTTTTTTTGTGTTTTTTTGAGGACCATCACGCAGGGACAGCGAGCAGCCAGTGGCCCATTGGTTTGTCTCCTGTATTGACAGAGTAAACCATCCAATCACAATGCGCTGTAGACGGAGCGATGAAGTATTTTGCTCTGCCGATATAAAGATCACATCACCCCAACTTCTTCCTCGTCGGCATTTCCCACGTTTTCACAGCAGCATTATCAAGAACAGGCTTGCTCTGTGGTGAGTGATGCAGGCCAAAGAGCCAGGCAGGAGGAGAAGAAGAGAGTAGTTGAATCGGTAAAGTGCTTGATAGGGACTCGCAACGGAGGCAGGCATCTAACCTATCCTAATGTGTGTGCGCG
>NW_015641065.1:66640-66916 GCF_001515625.1 Sinocyclocheilus rhinocerous
TATATATATATATATATCGAAGTGGTGGTGGGCCGCCTGGACCAAAAAATGCCAGGGCCGATGTTTTGTCCCAGTCCAGCCCTGGCTGCCGTGCAAAGACAAAACACCATAACTTCGCTTTTGGTCGAAATGAGTTATTGATAATTTTGGGACATAATGACCTCCTTTATGATGTGTATAAGTATATTGGAGAAAAGCCCAGGAGAAACCAAGGCAGAACACAGTATCATCAGTTACCGCTCTTTGACTTTGTTTTAGATCGCTCAAATTAAGGGT
>NW_015641065.1:66986-67735 GCF_001515625.1 Sinocyclocheilus rhinocerous
TTCGGAAGACAGCGTTCACATCATCCAAACGAACCGAACTCTGACGTCAATCGAACCCTGGTGCGCCCCAAAAGTGCTAGTGTGAAAGCACCCGGTGCTCTGTATCTGTTTAGCCGTTCGTCAATATTACTGTGCCAGCCTGGAGTTATACGGTATTCTGCCTCTGTTTTTACTGTACATTAAAGTCTGCACTTTTAAATTACGGTGTGACTTGTGTACTTTCATACATCTGTCGGCACTTCTTTAGACAAACAAATTAGATAGATCGCGATCTAACAAACTGCTCCATATAACAAAGCACTGCAAACAAGCAACGACTAGATAATTTGGCAACAATAATTAATCGTAAATAATCTTTAAAGTTTTATTTTTCTTTTTATAATGCAGATGCCAGCTCTCAGTCTAGGGCTGCCAAAACGGTACACACTCACGTTTAACTTTTTGTCTGGTTGTTACGGTCAGAATTGTTTTTTTAATTACATTACGACGTGACATGTGGCTTGTGGCCAAGTATGGTGATCCATACTCGGAATTAGTGCTCTGCATTTATCCCATCCAAAGTGCACACACACACCCAATATATAATTTTACTATATTACTTTTATATTACTATATTACTTTTATATTACTTTTATATTACTTATATTACTTTTATATTACTATATATAAGTATACTATATATGTTATAGCCTAGCCAATGATCACTAGATTTTATACAGATGTTACTATAATGATTCTGTAAATGGTGA
>NW_015641065.1:67773-67869 GCF_001515625.1 Sinocyclocheilus rhinocerous
AGCGCCCTAAGTTTCACAGTCTAGCGAGTTTCACACTCAGCAGAGCGGCAGTCCATCTGTCACTCAAGTGGCCACGCCCTTAATTATGCAGAACTT
>NW_015641065.1:67883-75935 GCF_001515625.1 Sinocyclocheilus rhinocerous
TCTTAAAAACGCCAAAGCGCAGTGCCCTTAACGCACACTAAATCCACACTATCTCGAATACCGCTCCGGAGCCGTATTCGAGGCTTAGTGTATCCCATCATGCATCATGTTCTGGAAATAAATCGTGAGACTTTTTGCCGAGATCTCGCGAGAGGTCATGGAAACCTTTCCAATGCAAATTAAATATTAATATAATAATTAGATATTACACATAATTTGGAAGAAAAACAGTGTTTTTACGTTTTATTGGTGCAAAGATGAGTAGTGGTGATATTTATTTTGTACAACATTTGCAACTCCGCAAATTAAAATTGTCATGTTATAGGGACTACTGAACAGACATTTAGAAGTTTATTTTAAAATGCAAAGTATTTAAAATTAAAATTAAAATAAAGCTATGTAAACACTTGCATTTTTACAACACTATAAGTGTGTCCCATCAGGTAATGAAAAGTTCGACACACACTTGTGGTCTTCATGCTCACTTGAACACTTGGGCCAAATACAGGAAATACGTCATATAAGTGTTCAAGTGGTCAAGTGCAAAGACCGCAAGTGTGGGTATTTGGACAAGGCTACACTTGGCGGTCTCTTGGCCACTTGAGAGCGCGTGCGACAGGAAGTAAGTGCACAAGTCTGTCCCAGGTCTTAAAAACGCCAGAGCTCCGCTCTGGAGCACTATTCGAGGCTTAGTGTATCCCATCATGCATCATGTTCTGGAAATAAATCGTGAGACTTTTTGCCGAGATCTCGTGAGAGGTCAAGGAAACATTTCCAATGTATGTGAAATATTAATAATAATTAGATATTACATATAATTTGCATTTATAACAGCCCAAACATACCTATATACATATAGAATTCTGCACCAAACAAATTAATAAGGGAAAAAATGTAAACAATAAACCAATTTTACTCAAATTTTACTTTTATTTTGTTGGTAAGATTGAGTCCAAGACTGTTGTTTATTTTTCCCGACACCATTGTTAACAACTGTTAGCAGTAATGATTCCATTATTATGAATAAAATACACATCAGTAATGTTGAATATGAACAGTATTATTTTGAATTATTACCAATATAAACAAAATGGTTCCCACGTCACAGTTGAACTGCAAAACAAAGTAATGTAAGCTAGTTTACAGTGGAATAATTTAGACACGGTTTGCGATCGGTTCCACCGAGTCCTAAAAAAGAACCATCTAAAACGATTCACTTGCGAATCGGACATATCTGCAGGACACAGGGAGCTACTGCTCCAATCCCCTCTAACGCAAAATGAATTAATAGCGTGTGTCCTGCACTAGAGAAATGTTGCTACAGTAAACAAAACGGACACAGGTAGTTACGGGCGACGGTGTACAGCGGAGTGAAGAGTCCTGTTACAACAAACATTATTTATACAAATGAAAGATGGCGAACGACTCTCCAGCGAAAAGTCTAGTAGACATAGACCTTTCTTCACTACGGGTGAGTAGCCTGTACCGACTACATTAGCTTGTTTTCATTGTGTTTTGCAGTAGATACAGATGATTTCAGAATCTTCGAACGTATCGCAGTCTTTGTTTAAACGAGAGAAAGCGTTAAAATCATAATATATATTTTTTTGTGGAATGGCCATCGTTTAAGAGTTTCGATCTTTCCTTTGTTTGAACTCCACTCGCATGCGTGTTAAATACACAGCCAGGAGAGCTTTATTGTTAAATCCATTGTTTGTTTTATTTTAATTTACATTGACATAGTTTCGCTGGTTTTATTCTTTCCTTTTGTTTCTCTCTAGGACCCAGCCGGGATTTTTGAACTGGTCGAAGTGGTTGGAAATGGCACATATGGTCAAGTGTACAAGGTTGGTTTTTAAAATCTAACTTTAAATTAATACTTTTTAAAAGGTGTTATTATATTGAAAATGGACGCTAAAATGTGTTCTTCAAACCTAAGGTCTGGTTTAAGAACCTAGCATGGAGTGGTCGAGCACACTTGTGGGAGCTGCAACTTCTTGAACCATAATTTAGCATTGCAGTTGTGTTTGGGATGAGGTTTTCAGGGTCCACGCGGGTCCTTAAAAAGTGTTAAATTCCGTTTCAAATTAAAATGTAAAGTAATCTTACTGTAAGAAAGAGTCTTCAATATCTTAAATGGTATAAATTCCAATTATCATCAAGAGGTATTAATTTTGGGGAATGAAAAACAGGAATCGAGATATGGTTTAATATGATATTTATTCAAAGTCAAAAGGTGGCGCTGTTACACTTTCTAATCTACATAAGTGGGAGGGACTTACGACGCAAGTAGGCTGGACCTCGCAAATAGGCGTGGCTCGCGCACTCTAAATGACAATGGCATGTACCTACAGGAATAGAGCCCGACCGATATGGGTTTTTTGAGGGCCGATACCGATATTAGGCAGTTAAAAAAGGCCGATATCGATATATCGGGCCGATATTCTTTGTGTAGGCTATATTATAGTACAGTACCCAGTGCTTAATTTGAGCCGGATCCTGTAACGGAAAATGTCAGATTTTGGATTTTTGCGTTCCGGTATTTGTTTTTAAAGATCTGGCATTAACAAGTGCATTAGATTGTGACAGTGCGTGCGTGCATACGAGACAGAGCGATTGCGGGTTTATGTAGATGTATTTGGAACATGTTTTGTAGATTATGTATTGGTCCTCAATATATTATTTTTTATATTATATTATTATTATTACACTTTCTTAAGGTCAAAATCACTCTCGTTGATTGGTGCTACTGCTTAACCCACTCTCTCCACTCTTTTGTGAGCAGTGGAACGTTTGGAGAGAGTGTATTAGTACCAGAAATACCAGAAATAATACCAAATAAAGTTAAATATTATAATATATAAACACTATAATCATAGCCTAATTCCCCTCACTCCAAAACAAATCATTTAAATGTAAAGGTATGCAGAACAGATCAAGAATGAAAATAGGCTATATTATAGTACAGTACCCAGTGCTTAATTTGAGCCGGATCCTGTAACGGAAAATGTCAGATTTTGGATTTTTGCGTTCCGGTATTTGTTTTTAAAGATCTGGCATTAACAAGTGCATTAGATTGTGACAGTGCGTGCGTGCATACGAGACAGAGCGATTGCGGGTTTATGTAGATGTATTTGGAACATGTTTTGTAGATTATGTATTGGTCCTCAATATATTATTTTTTATATTATATTATTATTATTACACTTTCTTAAGGTCAAAATCACTCTCGTTGATTGGTGCTACTGCTTAACCCACTCTCTCCACTCTTTTGTGAGCAGTGGAACGTTTGGAGAGAGTGTATTAGTACCAGAAATACCAGAAATAATACCAAATAAAGTTAAATATTATAATATATAAACACTATAATCATAGCCTAATTCCCCTCACTCCAAAACAAATCATTTAAATGTAAAGGTATGCAGAACAGATCAAGAATGAAAAAGATATAAAGCTAATGAAACCAAAACAAAGCGAAACTGAAAGTACCGTTGGGCTCACGTACCTCTCTCATTGGCACAAATCCAATGTTTCCATATTCGCAATGTATTTCAATGTTAAACTATTATTTATAATGTAGACTAGGCTTCATGCGCATATCGACGGAAAAAATCATCCTCTTCATATGCGCAAAAATGCGCTTGGCATAACAGCAGCTGTATATCGGTTATACTACGGACTCTTTCAATTTATATGTTTGGCTGACTATTTTATTTTGATAATGAACAGACTGCGATGGCAAGTGTGAATTGCTAGAATATGTGGTGCGCGTTGTGTGTGTGTGTGTGCGAGGCACCGGCGCGATCAAACTGCTGACACATTAAATAATCAATTTTTGGTCATACAGATAAGAGTAAGACAACGCAAAGAGTTTATAAAAAAAAAAAAAAAAACTAACTAACACTAGCTTCTCTATTTCTTTTCTTTTTATTTATTATACAATTAACAAAAGCAAAAAAGGCCTCTAACACTTTCTATTCTATCCGTTTTCTTTTTATTTATTAGGCCTAGGGTAAACGTACCTATTAAGCACACTTCCATATTTGAGATCAGATTATACAAAGAAAAAATAATGTATTATCATACTTGATGTCTTAACAAATTGATGTGTTTGTTACTACATACCTCCTGTAATTTCAAATCAATCAGATGATTGCACACTGAGATATGGGTCTCCCATGTGTTCACACTGTCTGGCCGCCATTTTGAAAGCTGTCTGAAAACTTTCACCAAAAGAGGAGCCCCTTAAATGTGCATTTTTAAGATATTTAAGCCTTTATTTTGGGTAAAGTTTCACTACTTATTGTAAAACTAAGGGATTAATGTTTATACTTTTGTACATTATAACCTGGAACTTGGATGTATGAAATAATTACAGTTAGATCCAAAAGATAGTTTTAGCAACACAGCGCAGATGGTCACATTTTTTATTTTTTTTTTGCACACTCGCAATAAAAAGAACATTTGTGTTTTTGTAAATAAGCAAACAAACAGGATGCGCGTTCTGTCATCTTGGTTCTCGGTTTCCTTTCCGTGAACTTGTTTGCGGATTGCCACTATAGTTGTGTCATCACTGTTTAGTGACATCACTGAATGTTCCGGGAAAACTGAAGTTGTATTGTCAGTGTCGGTCACGGCGCCTTTTAACGGCTGATTTGGATCCGGCAATGTTTCATTTACAAATTAAGCACTGACAGTACCAGTAAAAAGTTTGGACACTTTCCCATTTGTGTGTCCAAACTTTTGACTGGTACTTTATATAGAATGCAGTATATACATAAACAGAATATATATATACACATAAACACAGTTTTTCCAATGATCATGTAATGTAGGCAGGGTAATATGATATGTAATGGAGGCGCAGGGTATTTAACAATACACTTTATTATCCAATATGAGTCTGACATCAGTGCACTGAACAGTAAAGTTGTAAAGTTTATTTAACTTTATTTCAGTTCAATTCCATTCAACTTTATTCCGTTGAAGTTTATTTCACTTCAGAACATTCATTCATAGATTTGCGCTACGCCACTGTCTTCACACACAGATGAAACTTACTAGAGAAGTGTGACATTATGTGGGTTGTTGACATGACATGGCATTTTCACTGTCCCACAAGATAAAAATGAATATAATTAATATTGTAGTTATTTAAAATGCAGTAAATTAGGGCTGAACGATTAATTGCATTTGCGATAATATCGCGATATGAAAAATTTTGATTTTTAAAAATTGCAATTAGATTATTTTCCAAAATCGTTCAGCCCTACAGTAAATCAATAAACATTTCTTTGTCCTAGATGGACCTGTTGTTATAAAATCTTCAGTGTTATTCGATTTTTAAAAAAATTTTTTGAGCCAAATCTCAAAATTGTCCTATGGTGTGACTGTCTCAAGCATGGTTCAATAAATTACAACTTTTATAAATTAAAAAGAAAAGCATAAAAATGGTAATAAATACCTCCGGCATAATTTTACAAGTGTCTATTTTAGTAAATGGCAATCATTTTTTTCATCCATACATTTCTGAAAACGTAGGAACTTGATACATTTTGTCTCTGAAAACCATGTCCTCTATATCCTGATTTTAAATCGGCTAATTCCAGAGAAAACTTTGTTGAAAAAAGAAAAATTAGTTGAAGGACCCCATTCATTATCATGTTACTGAAGCCTCCTGTCAATTTTTGTTTGGTAAACACATTTTTGCACATGGTAAATTTTTGTTTCAGAATTGTTCAAATATTTAACTTTTTCGGAACCACTACAAAAGTGTTACTTTTTGTTGTCCTTTGGTGTGACACCCCTAAATTATATTTTTTAATTAAACTACATAATCATGGAAAATTATGCAAATGTGTCTTGCAAACCGCTAATGACAGGTTAGCTTAGAATAACAAGGTCATTAATTGACAGAAAAAGGCTGAAAAGTCCTTTGGTGTGACAGAAAATGTCCACCGGTGTGACGCCTGTACTTTCACACCATAGGACAAAGATGTCACACCAGAGGACATGGTCTCTTTAAAAAGCATTTTAAATAATTAAATAAGGTTTGTTTAACTCCTTTTTATTCTTTTTTGATCACTTTCAGTGTTCTTAAATGCAATAATTACATTTAAATTAAACTATTTTCTGATGTTTTTACAGAAAGCTTGTACTGTTATAAAGTGTTATGAAAATAAGTATAAAATGTGATACCAGGGCTGGACGATATGGCCAACATTTATATCACAATATACTTCTTAATTTAGGTCGATACGATATAATTAGGGCTGGGTATCGAGTTCGATACTTTTTAGGCACCGACCGAATTGCCTCGATACCATCGAGTATCGAAAAACGTCTCGTCGTTCGGTACCAAATTTCGATACCTAAGGGGTTAATCTCATCAGCGTCAGTGAGCCAATAAAGGCCTGGGTATACTTCACTTTCCGCGTTCCGTTCCGTCTCGCGCTCAGCCGTGTCCGCACAGCTTTCAAAGTATACTCAACCGCGGATGAGTGCAGACGGACGAGCTCAACACAGGCGCAGTTTGACTTGCGCTCTGTCTCAACTTTCACCTCGCGCATGTGCTGTTGTACGCGGACCGTCCGCGCGGTCTCAAAAAATTGCCTGCACACGGACGGGGTGCACGGCTGTCCGCGAGGGGACAAATTCCATGGACACATACTGGACTACAAACAAAAACTGTACAAAACAAAACTGCAACGCTGTGCAAAGAAAAGCTACACCAAATACTTTGGTCCAATTTTCAACAGGGTCTCTCCTTTAGTTTTCAACAAACAAGACTGTCTTGATAAGCTCTATAGCTCCTTATTTATAAGGGCTAGCTCCCCCTTCAGACTGTACCAAATGAACAAACAGGGTCCATACATACAATACATTATACACCAAAGAAAAGAAAATAATAAAACATTACACATACACAGAAATAACAATCTGTATAAACCCATGGGTACTTAAACACACCATTAAAAAAAAAATAAAAATAAAAGTAAAAATCGTTCAGCTGCTATTCCCTCTTCCCCTAGACAAAACTACCAATGGTTCAGTCCAATAAGGGGCATGCTAATGCTATAAACACCAGTTTGATCCACATGGTCTGTTTGATGGTACAGCATGAGACTGGAAGGCCAACAGCCAAAACAAAAGGTTTCTGGGAAAATTCACACCCGAAATAAAGGTAATTCTGACTGAAATTAAACTATATTGTGACATTCTTTAAAAAGAATAACTGATTGAACAATGTTGGCCAACAAAAAAAAACAACAACATAGTATCATACTCATTTGAAACAGGCACAACAATGACACAACACCATGATGATTTAAAGATGGTAAATGCCGGCATAATCAAGTAATGATGTGTGCATGTGTATCAAGTCCAGGTAATTTCTTGTCTGTCACCAAGCTTACCTTGTGACACTCCTCATATAAAACTATATAATATTTGAGAAAAAAACAGCACAAATTAATTAATGTTCACCTTTTATTTGTATTTAGCTTTCATACAAACAAGAAATGTGGAATCACTGTCAAATAAACCTCTCAGACTCACCTTATTGATATTAATATCTTTAACATCAAACTATAGGCTAGCATGCACTACCAGTCAAAAGTTTTTGAACAGTAAAATTTTTTTAAAGAATTCTCTTCTGCTCACCAAGCCTGCATATATTTGATCCAGAATACAGCAAAACCAGTAACATTTTGAAATATTTTTACTATTTAAAATAACTGTTTTCTATTTGAAAATATTTTAAAATGTTATTTATTCCAGTGATTTCAAAGCTCATTTTTTTAGCATCATTACTCCAGTCACATGATCCTTCAGAACTCATTCAAATATTCTGATTTGCTGCTCAAAAAACATTTTTTATTATTATGTTGAAAACAGCTAAGTAGAATTGTTTCAGGTTTCTTTGATGAATAGAAAGTTCAGAAGAACAGCATTTATCTGAAATTGAAATTGTTTGTAACATTATAAATGTCTTTATCATCACTTTTGATCAATTTAAAGCATCCTTGCTAAATAAAAGTAGTAATTTCTATC
>NW_015641065.1:75975-84375 GCF_001515625.1 Sinocyclocheilus rhinocerous
ATTTATTGTACTTAAGTACAAAAAGTATTTTTTTAAATCTTAAATGTACTTAAGTATTGAAAGTAAAAGTACAAGTAAATGCAAAATGGAAAAGAAGCAAATAAATATATATAAAAAATGTTCATACACAGCTTGAGTAGCAAGATTGTGTTCAGTTTTAACTCTTTCTTCCATTTTGTATTTTTGGGTAAGAATAAGAAGCACTTCATCTGGTACTTGGTGTCTTTCATTCCAACATAAGAAATCATTTCTGGAATCTGCATCTGAAATGGCATTTAGCCTACAGTTTAATGTATCTCAGAGGTCGGATGTAGAGGTCTGCGCGGGACTATTGTTTTTAGTCCCGCTCCCGCAAGGTTATATTCTGCACTCACCCGCTCCCGCTATATATTCACTCTTTGTTCACCCGCTGTCCGCTTATAATAATTTTCTTCCCGACCCGACCGTTCCCGCTATATTTAAATCTCGTTTCCAGAATCTCGCATGTAAATTTTTGCTACTGAAAGAAAGAGAGATAGGCTAACAAATAAAAGTGTAGTCTGCACAAAATTGTATGTTATTTTATTCGTCTTGTCAAGCGTCTTGAATTTATTGACTTTGACTTGAAATTATCTTATGACACAAAATTCGTTTAATATTTTATGGAACACAGTAGGAAAAAAAGTGTCACAGAGAAAAGAAAAATGTTGTACAATTTTTTTTTTTGTCTTTTCAGGATACAATTCGTTTAACATTTACAACACAAAATAAAATAAAAAAAATAAAAATGTAGGTTGTACAAAAATAGCCTATTAGCTATTTTTATTTGTCTTGTCAAAATACTAAATTCGTTTGACATTTTTCTGTTAACACAGTAGGAAAAGTGAAAAGAGAAAAATAAATACATACGACATCTTTCATTTAAAATTATAGGCTAAGCAAAATATAAACAAAACCGAGTTGAACATCCTTTAAGGACAGCACATCCACACTTTGCTCCATCCTTATTCTGCTCTGTCACTCATCGACAACCTGCCTGTTCTGTCTGAGGGCCGTAATTTACCACCGGTACAGCCTGTTCTGAGCATCGTTATGCACATGCTGTGCACAGACCCCGCAAATAAAACGCATGATGCAGAAAGCATGCGTGCATAACAGTCCAAGTGCAGGCTGTGCCGGTGGTCAATAAGAATAAACCACAGATATGCTGTTCTGAATGGACGTCGGGAACGGGATATTGTTAGACCGCCCGCTCCCATTCAAATGACACCAGCGTTACCGACCGCTACAGCGTTTTATTCAGGAATTTAATCCCGCGGCGCAAAAAATCTGGTCTGTTACCGTGGGAGAGCCGCGGGAATGCAGACCTCTACATGGATGCATTTAACCCGCAGTTACAGATGCATAAATAGGCCTAATGTTTTGTTTTTAACATAAAACGTTGAATACTGATATTTGAAATAATTGAAAACATGAAAAAAATAGTCAATGTAAAATTAAAACCGCCAGTAGGTGGCAGCAAGTGACTGTTAATGAGTGAGTCATTGAGCTTCAACAGATTCGTTCAAATGGCTTATTCATTCAGGAACAAAGCATCTGACTGTCCCTGCATCCCAATGTTCATACTATCCATCCTAAATAGTATGTGAGATTAGAATAAGTGTGTCCCAAAGCATAGTATGTTGAAAAGAGTATGCCAAAAGTCCCCGGATCGGATGGTCTACTATTTCAGGTCGATTTTTGAAGTGTGCATCCGTGCACACTCTAATGGCTAAAATTGCCCACAATCCATTGCGCTTTGGCGAAGGATTCGGTCCAGAACTACAAACACGAATAAAACACGTTAAAAACTACAAACATGCAATGTGAACTTTTATAAACATCCATTTGGTCGTTAACTTTTAAATGCATCATTATGCAGAAAATATGAGCAGAGTTCTCCGCATTAAAGACCCGCGACTGGCAGATCAACGAGCTATTTCTTTTCTCTCCAGTACGGTAGGAAGTTAAATTAAATGAAATGAAATGTGGAGGATGTTAACTGTGGCAAGATGATTCACAGACCAGTTTACAGTGACAGGGTGCGTGTAACAGGTGCGACAGAACGGTCCTTTTAAAGACGCAATTGTGTGACGTGATAGTATGTCCCAAAGCTTGCCTACTCTTCTACTACACACAAAAATGTGTACTTTTTCTTCACCAAAAGAGTACGTACTTTAAGGGCGCAGTATAAGTAGGCACATTGAGACGCAGCATGTGTTAATGAGTGAATCACTGAATCATTTTTATCAACCGATTCGTTCAAAAAGCTGATTCATTCAAGTAAACACCGTCCATTGCTCAGAGACGCAAAACAGTGCTGTGTGATCTTTGTTTGGAACTATTTTCGTTGGCAAAATTGAGCAAAAACAAGCAATATTACCTCTAAAATGTAAGTCACTTATTGCTTTATTGAACTTATATATCTGCAGAAAAACGGTACTCTTTGTGTGATATAGATTAAGCTTGCTATATTAAATTATATAAATATAAAAAGCATACAGAAGCATTTTTAGCATCCATAATTTAGAATGAGTTTTAATAGACTAATAAATCAACGTGCGTGCACTCTGTGTGTGTGATTTGGTGATATAGCCTACTTGATAATGTCAGATCGCACATCATTACAACAACACTTACCATATTATCGCAGAAGATATACTGTATATCGGACACGCAGCCTTGACTTGAGTGGAAAATGAAATCATCCGCGGTTGTGCACAGTGCGCACACTTGTTTGCACGTGAGCAAAGGTGTTTTTAGGAGTCTAACTTGCAGACGCCAGACCACTGATTCGTCAAACCTGCTTGCTTGCAATTTGTGTTCTTCTGACTTCTGACTATTTTGTAGTAAGTAACCAATATGCTTCAGGGAAATGTATGAGAGTAAAAGTATACATTTTAATTAGGAAATGTAGTGGAGTAAAAGTTGGCTGAAATATAAAAACTCAAGTAAAGTACAGATACTCCCAAAAAATACTTAAGTACTGTAACGAAGTATTATTACTTATAATGTTACATTACGCCACTGCAATTAAAATGTTATGTTTTTCACTGTACTTTAAATTTCATTCACTGTAGCTTTGTCGTTATTCTGTATGCTCAGTGCCGGTCTGTTTTAAAATTGCATTGTAACATGTTTTGACATACTTTATCAAATGGTCACGTTGTATTAAAGGGGTCCTATTATGCCCTTATATGAAGTATTGCTTTGGTTTTTGGGGTGTACTAGAATAGGTTTTCATGCTTGATTGTTCCAAAAAGGCATTATTTTCCACATATTTTACATTATTATTACATCTCTCTTCCCAGTCTGTCTCGGTTTTGGCTAAAAGGGATATAGCTACGGCTGGAAGTGACACAAAATCTCACCAAAAAATAACAATAAATTAAATTTGCTACCGATCACGTTGTTTTATTAACATCTACACCTAGCCCAACCCTAAACCTACTAGGGGTTTGCACAAGTAGTCGAATATTCGATCTGTAATTATTATCCGAAAAATAAAAACTTTTCAAATTTTACTATGTGTTGCTTTGCTGGCCATAAATTCAGCAAATCCATGATAAATCCTAAGCACGTAAACTAAAAGTCAGTTATAACTAAGGCCACGTACACACTGCAAGTTTCAGGAGTGACAACCGCATTTAAATGTGGGAGTGAGTCCCGTAAATTATTTTTCAATGTGTGTACGGAACACGACACACTCCCGAAACTGCCATGAATGGCAGCGTAGTAACCACAGCAACGTTCTTCTGAGAGAATGGAGGCCCGCAGATTAGCTAGTTTTGCGTTAGCTGCTGTTGACAAAACAAACATTAGACTGCAAAGACATGCGAAAATCTGCAAAACTTTATTAAATCGCCATCGGGAGAGGCATCGTAATCTAGTTTTGTTCTTTAAACTGTTGTTATTGAACAGCCTACACTCTCTTGACCGCGAATGTTCGGTCCACAATACACCTCTCTCCGCAATCCTGTCAGATCTGAGGTAAACACTTGACACCTGACGTGACACACATTGGCGTGCTTCTCATGACATCATCATTAACAACTAGTTGTTCAATTCAGTTCTGTACACACTGCATAGAATTTCTGTAAATGCGGTTGTCACTACCTATATTTTTCGGGAGTTAATCAAAGATCGGCGACGGCCCCAGATTATTATTGTTTCACTTCCACAACACGTTAAAACATCACACTCTTACTTTATCTGTGCATCATTAGAAAGATTAAAGACTCTAGCTTCGATATTTGACCACTGTTTAGATAAAACATTGTTGCAGTGACAGTAATTTAGTAATTTATGTCATTTAATTTATCAGGAGTGCAAAATAATAAATCCCTATTTGTCATATTTGGAATAGAAATTCGCCACGCATTCATATTCAGTCACGGCTGCAGCGTTTTATTTGTGTTCACATAGCTTCACTGAACAGCGTCTATAGAGAATGAGGAGTTACGTCACAATCTTTTCACTCCGCATTGCATTTCGGGAAGGCGCCGCCATATTAGCAGGATATGCTATCCGTTCCCATGGTTACTTCTCATTCTCTATAACAGTGTTTCCCAACTGGGGTGCCGTCTGTCGAGAGAAGGGGTGCCGTGTAAAAAATCCTTTTTTAATATTTTTAAATTGCTAAAATGTTCAAAAAAGCAGCTATTATATAATATCCATTTCTGATGTCGCCAATAATTAGAGATGCACTGAAATTCCGGTTGCCGAAAATTAGTTCACCGCTCAGGATTCACTTTCACGTGGTGTGACCATAGACTGTATAAAAACATGGCCGTAGTGTCCGTGACGTAACCCGTAGACTTCCGACGAGCGTTTTGAAGCCTAAAGTGGGCGGAGCCAGCCGTCGCCATCTTGGCAGCGCGTCACCGCGCGTCACTCCCGGATAATCGAAAATGGGCAAAGAGGCGGGCACTGGCTGCTGAAACCACGCCCACCTAGCTCGACTGTGGTGACAGCAGCGGCAATCCACCTGTCACTCAAGTGGCCACGCCCTTAATTATGCAGAACTTTAAGGCTTAATATAATTTAAACGGATGAGTTATAAAAAAATTCACCCCCCTCACAGTTGTCACCAATAGAGAATGAGGAGTTACGTCACGATCGTTTCACTCCGCATTGCATTTCGGGAAGGCGCCGCCATATTAGCAGGATACGCTATCCGTTCCCATGGTTACTTCTCATTCTCTATAAGGATAAATGCTTATCTTTTGTTTTGTTTTTGCCTTTAAGTTAAACAATCATTCATTCTTCATTGTATTGTTTGCAGGGAAGAGAAGCTATTTTATCGCACTGCATGATAATTAGATTTTTTTCTCTTAGGTTCTGTAGAATTTGGTTTACAATGTTTACCTGATTAGCGTGAAAACAGTGTCACCCGCTGGACGCTCGCTGCTGCTTCAGCCGTCATCTGATAGATTATCCAAATAAAGGTGTGTGTTCAACAAGCTGACAGAAGTCGATCCATTTCTTTGTTGGAAACTTTTAAATGACAAAGTATAATTGTTGTCATTATAAATATAAATTTTTCCATGGCCACGGAGGAGAATCAGAGATTGGGTCACTTTCAGCAAACAGTCACAAACTCACTGTACTTTTTATATTTATTTCAACAAATGACAAGCAAAATCAAATCCCTAGGAGCTTGGGGAAAGTTTTGTAGCATTTTCAAATGCTGGTTTAATGTGCTAAGACAGTGATGCTAAAAGACATGCAGATGAGCCAGAATATTAACGCGACGTGTTTAAACGTTAAACGTAAAGCGTTTTCCTCCCTTTAGAAAACTGTAATGTAGAAAGCGCTTATGCATTAAGACAGTGATATTTAAAGTTAATATTTTGGGCTCATCTGTTTTTCTGCACATATTATGCTTTATTAGTAAGATGTGTGTACAGAATGTGGTCTTTAAATCACTAAGCGCGTTTCCATTACAGATTTGCGCAAAACTTTGGTGATATTTTATAAATATCTATATCAAATCCCTAGGAGCTCGTGAACAGTTTTGTTGCATTTTAAAATGCTGGTTTAATGTACTAAGACAGTGATGCTAAAAGACATGCAGATGAGCCAGAATATTAACGCGACGTGTTTAAACGTTAAACGTAAAGCGTTTTCCTCCCTTTAGAAAACTGTAATGTAGAAAGCGCTTATGCATTAAGACAGTGATATTTAAAGTTAATATTTTGGGCTCATCTGTTTTTCTGCACATATTATACTTTATTAGTTAGATGTGTGTGCTGTCTCGGTGCATTAAGCGCATTTTTTATATGAGAGGAAAATGCTTAACGTGTAAATAAACGCGTTGCGTTCACATTTTGAGCTTATATGCATATCTGTACATAGTATATGCTTTACAATTTTGTCTTTATCACTGTCTTGGTACATTAAGCCACTTTAAGCATTTTCGAAAGTCCCCTGTTCAAGTTCTGCTAGTTCACAAGCCTAGTGGGAGTGAGAGTCGTGCTCACAAAGAAGGTAATGTGTTAACTATTAAACCAACAAAATCAAAATTTTCAAAAACACACAGCAATGTGATTCTTTTATTGAGTGAGAGTCAGTGAGTTTTATTCAGTGACATTAACAGATTTACTATTCGGCGTCTTCTCCGCGACCTCCTTCCCTTGGTGTTTTTACACATAGAAAAGGTGAAAAAACATATTGCATTGTCCAGTTTTCTCTCAGAACGATGATCTGAGTTACTATTGCAATTATCGATGCAGTATGAATGACATACACTTACTATTGCCATTCTTGATGCAGCATGAATGACATACAATGGTGACATTTTTCACAATCACGACAAACAATCAAATACTGCCCTAAACTCAATAGCGGAAAGGCAGCGCTATCCTGCAAGTATGGCGGATAAACAAAGCAGTTTCACAGAACTCAGCGCGGCATTATGTCACATTCTCATTCTTTATAAGGGCTTATAGTCCAAAGATGCATATACATGGAGATATATAGATATATTTACTCATGTTTACTTCATATTTCTTCAGACAGAATCATCATTTCTATTCGTTTTCCACTGATTTACGCGATCTGCACTGAATTAGCCGCTCCCTGGGCTCTCTCTGTGTGTTTGCTCTTCCGTGCTCGGTCGCTGACTGACAGAGACCTGATTCATCCGTCGCTTGTCGATCATAACTGCGCATCATATCCCGCCCCGTCTCATCCTGTGATGCACTTCCTTCGCTCTTCCGCGTTGATTTCTGACCAGAGCAAACACAGAGAAACGTCTGTACCCACAAAATATTCAAATAATAGCCTAAACACACGACTACGATAGTATATGGTTTGTATGTGATTTTCTTGAGATTTGGGGTATTTTCATAACAATAAAGAATGTGTACATCTGAAATGCTAATTTGTGCAGCGATATAAAAGGCTATAAATAGCATATTTTAACAACAGTAGGGTAAACGTACCTATTAAGCTCACCAAAATCTACATTGAGACATTTTTAGTGCTTAAGATATTGGTTTCAGTATAAAAAGTTGTTAAAATAAAATATTAACCTCCCACACAAAAATATTTAATTTTATTTTAAATGACAAAAGCATTTCAATTAAGATAAGCATTATTAAATAAAAAAAAAGTCTGGCTGTGCTTAATGGGTACATTTTTGTACCCTTTAAGCACACCCCTGTTCCCATTAAGCTCACATCATGTTTTATTGAAAAAATTCTTGTTTATTTTAAACAACCTTTTTAAAGAATAATTGAAAAAATATTTTTTGAAGGTATAAAGTCAATCACAAAAATACAGAACATTAAAATCAAGCAACAAGGCACTCAATTTGATCAGTTATATATTCATAATGAAGTGTCATTTAAGCACATTGAAACATCTAGACTAGTCTGCGTTCAGCTAAGTAACACATATTCAAAAATCAAATAAAACAAACCAATAAAACATTTCATTCACGGGGATGAACACAGAAATTAGCCTCATTATGAAGCCTCTTATTAAATGGATGTCAACTTATGTATAGTCTCTTAAGGCAGGAATACACTACACGATTTTTCCCCTTAATTTCCCACAGATTTACAGTCTGGAGAAGTTGACGCTAGTTGCCAAAGGTTAGAGCCAGTCTGTAGATTTGAGCTGACAGAATCCATAGAAAATCGATTAACTTTACATATTAACTGATGGTTGTCACTTTAAGTTAAGTATGTTTATGAAGTATTTACATAGACGTTCAATGTGGAAGAGCTTAAAGAGCGCACACTGAGCTTAATTGGAGCAGCAACAATTTTTAATACATTTCATATATATTAAATATATTAAAATGACAAGATTTTGCAAAATAAATAATCTAGGTCATGTATTAAGTTCATACATATTTTATTATGAACAACTATT
>NW_015641065.1:84672-85160 GCF_001515625.1 Sinocyclocheilus rhinocerous
TGCAAAATAAATAATCTAGGTCATGTATTAAGTTCATACATATTTTATTATGAACAACCATTATTAACAAAATCTATGAAATTATATTTTTTCTTATTGATGTCACACTGAAGCTGTGTTATTTTCATAGTAGTGCACCCTTTAAGCTCACCTTAAAATAGGAAATCTTTAAAAAATACATCAGTATAAAACCACAGACCAGCAATAAACTGTCAATTTATAATATTATGGGTTTAAAAGTACAAGCCAATAATGCCTGTGAAGTAATATATTAGCGTAACACACAATCTTATACAGCTAGTCAGCTAACTGTGTTCTGTAGCATCTGCGCTGTGTTGCTAAAACTATCTTTTGGATCTAACTGTAATTATTTCCCACATCCAAGTTCCAGGTTATAATGTACAAAAGTATAAACATTAATCAATTAATCTCTTAATTTTACAGTAAGTAGTGAAACTTACCCAAAATAAAGGCTTAAACATCTAAAA
>NW_015641065.1:85311-85495 GCF_001515625.1 Sinocyclocheilus rhinocerous
TTTATAATCTGAGCTCAAATATGGAAGTGTGCTTAATGGGTATGTGAGCTTAATAGGTACGTTTACCTTAAACGACCAAATTCCACATGTGACCGCAAAAGGCGCAAAAGGAAAACACTCGATGGTGTTTTAAAGTGAGTTTTGAGTAAAAATGTACTAATAATCTCATAATTCTCATAATTTG
>NW_015641065.1:88261-89093 GCF_001515625.1 Sinocyclocheilus rhinocerous
TATTAGCGTAGCACACAATCTTATACAGCTAGTCAGCTAACTGTGTTCTGTAGCATCTGCGCTGTGTTGCTAAAACTATCTTTTGGATCTAACTGTAATTATTTCCCACATCCAAGTTCCAGGTTATAATCTGCAAAAGTCTAAACATGAATCTCTTAATTTTACAATAAGTAGTGAAATTTACCCTAAATAAAGGCTTAAACATCTAAAAAATGCACATTTAAAAGGCTACTCTTTTGGTGAAAGTTTTCAGACAGCTTTCAAAATGGCCGCCAGACAGTGTGAACACATGGAGACCCATATCTCAGTGTGCAATCATCTGATTGATTTGAAATTACAGGAGGTATGTAGTAACAAACACATCAATTGGTTAATACATCAAGTATGATAATACATTAGTTTGTCTTTTTATAATCTGAGCTCAAATATGGAAGTGTGCTTAATGGGTATGTGAGCTTAATAGGTACGTTTACCTTAAACGACCAAATTCCACATGTGACCGCAAAAGGAAGCTATTACAAACACTCGATGGTGTTTTAAAGTGAGTTTTGAGTAAAAATGTACTAATAATCTCATAATTTGTCTTATGTAGCTTGATGCTAATGTTAGCTCTAATGCAGCTGCAGAACAGGTGCCGTTCTTCTTCATAATGTATTTTGTCATAATAATTGTAAGGTCGCAAGAAAATGTTTTGTTGTAATTTTTTAGAAAGACTTTTTGATAATAGGCGGGTAAATGTATATTGGGATCGAAGCGATGTGGCTTGGTAAACCTTGTAATGCCAGAATAAAGGCTACTAATGGCTGAATAAAACAAAGGAATAATGATAAAG
>NW_015641065.1:89125-91863 GCF_001515625.1 Sinocyclocheilus rhinocerous
GTGAGTCCTGAAAATTTACAGGTGTGAGTTCGGTTACAGAATGCGGTTGTCACACATAGCCGATCCTCCCTATAGACTGTTTCATCGGGCGCACGCGCCTGGCCCGAAGTTAACATCCGGTCTGTCTGTTTGTTTATCAGTCTGGCTATGGCGCCGGCTACAAACACAGTTAAAGTTAAGGTGATGAGTAGACTGAAGTTGGGCTCAGGTGGTTGTGCTGTGGGATGTGTTTGCAATACATTTATTTATTTGTGGCGCTGGCCACAATATCAAAATTGACGGATTTTCCAAAAGGCTTCGTTGAATAAACATGAGCACGTACTGCACGTTTAAAAATCAAAACGAGGCGCTGGTGTTTTGATATCACTGGATTTCTGAAGGAAGGCTATCTTTAGAAAATTTTCGATGTCATTTTCATTTCATCTTGCATGTTATATGCCTGATAAAGCAGCGTTTGTGAGCTCAGCACTGCTTTGTGTACAGCCGTTACTGGGGAAACCTCTGTTTCTCCCACTTTAAAGCACCTCCTGCTGGCAGAGAATTAATTTGCATTCAGTAAGTCCGTCTGATTTGCGCAGCAAACATATATTTTGCTTTTCTAAATCCACGGGTGGGGTAATAAAAATGCATTCTGATTATTTGCGGGTGGGTCGGGGGTGGATAAAATAAATAATAAATGATGCAAACATTAACTAAATTTTTTTTTTTAAATAAATTTTTTTCATGAGGCAGACTATTTCGTGTGTGTGTGTGTTCGTTCACCTGATCGGGAAGTTGCAGTTAGCGAATTTTTCATTGTTTCTCGAAACGTCATAGCATTTCCACACCGGCGATGACATGACTGTGGCGCCAAATCATTTATGTCCCCACGCATCATGTACGTCGTCACACGTTGACGTCACCAAATTGCGATCGGTTCGTGAGATCGGCCAAGTGTAGTGAGTACTGATCGAGTTATAAAATGTGATTATTGGCCGATACCGATCTCCGGCCGATCGATCAGAGCATCCCTACTTTTAATACAATAAACAACAAGTTAATATTGAGTAAATTCGGACAAAATATTGCCAGTTACTGCCAGTTACTTAGAGTCATGCATTGTGTGTCTCTGAGCAAACACGCAATATTAGCATTCCTGAATTAAAATTAATTACCTTGCATCATACTTTTTTATACATTTAAAAAAATATATATTTTAATATTTTTATTTTTGTTTTTATGTTTGAGCTTATATATCTCTATTATCATAACAGTCTGAGTAATTCTGATTCTTGAACAGTAAACTTTGAAGCTTTGTGAACATATGTTGATTATGTATCTAGTCAGAAAGACTCATGAGGAGCAACCTTTTTATTTTGGGTATATCATTTGTGTCTCCATGCCGAAAATGGGGGGTGACAGCAAAGGGGTGAATGCGGTTGTCACTTCCGTATTTTAGTGAATTATGTGTGTACTGAACACGGTTAAAAGGGTTAGTTCACCCAAAAATGAAAATTAGCCCATAAATTACTCGCCCTCAAATCATCCTAGGTGTATATGACTTTCTTCTTTCAGACGAATCCAGTCGGAGTTATATTAAAAATTGTCTTTGATCTTTCAAGCTGTTTAATGCTTAGTATATTTTTTCCTGCAACTGGAGTACCTCGTTTGTGTTGTTTCCTAATGAGGATTTACATAATTTTACACATTGCGTATTTTAGCACAGAAGCCTGAAAGACTGTCTTGACTGTTGTCATATCTTAAGATTACTGATCTTGTGTGTGACTTTTTTTTTTTAGGCCTATTTTTTGTTGTGAATGTCCCAATTGAGGAACAGGATGTAAAAAATGTAAGATAAATGTTCATGTTATATGTATTAGTTGCATTTGGGAGTTACTAAAAATGTAGATGTTGTTTAAAATAGGTATGTACTATAATAATATCGGTATATCGATTAATATTCTCCTGTATCGAATCGTATCGAAATCGTATCGTACTTTTTTTGAAGTATCGACAAATATCGTATCGCTGGATATGTGATATCGTATCGTGACGAACCATCCGATTTACACCCCTATAGTTTACACACATTTTCAACTAAATGAAAACCTTGAGATATA
The DNA here is from genome assembly GCF_001515625.1 of Sinocyclocheilus rhinocerous. Classification (NCBI taxonomy): domain Eukaryota; kingdom Metazoa; phylum Chordata; class Actinopteri; order Cypriniformes; family Cyprinidae; genus Sinocyclocheilus; species Sinocyclocheilus rhinocerous. The sequence continues at coordinate 91,225 of NW_015641065.1, forward strand.
ACGTAACGTTGTTGTGTATGATGCCTAATCATAAGCTGCTTAAGAAATGGTGACAAAAACAAAAAAGGGTGATTATTAAAAAATAATCTCTTTATCGTTAAACATCATTTAAATAAACTAATATTCGTTTTTTATGATCCCAAATATTCAAATACAGAGTTATGAACAATATTCAGTGAAGAGCAGTGAATAATTCTGTAATTTTCTTTTGTTGTTTGATTAACAGATGATGACAGACAGCAGCAGGTTTATACAGTATAGGATGCTGTCACGGAATGCACAGATACTGACTAGCATTCGATTACATTTCAAACGGTTTATTTTCACTTAGGATTGAATCGCAAAGGTTGTGATTTTAAAGGGGTCATATGATGTTGCTAAAAATAACGTTATTTTGTGTATTTGGTGTAATGAAATGTGTTTATGCGGTTTAAGGTTAAAAAAACACATTATTTTCCACATACTGTACATTGTTTCTCCTCTATACCCCGCCTTTCTGAAACGAGTCGATTTTTACAAAGCTCATCGGTCTGAAAAAGCGAGGTGTGCTGTGATTGGCCAGCTATCCAGTGCATTATGATTGGCCGAATACCTCAAGCCGTGAGACAGAAATGTTACGCCCCTTACCATATTGTGATG
>NW_015641065.1:92155-93912 GCF_001515625.1 Sinocyclocheilus rhinocerous
GCGCCGCGCAAACATTAAACCATGTCTGCATTTGTGATCGGAGAAATGACAAACAACAAGCGCTACTCTACACTGCTCAAAACTCGCGTTTGAGTCGTCAGTGGCAAATCCTTTAAATGTGAAAACATACTTACAGACTGTGAGTCAGAACAGCCGGCATTGTACTCTCCTAGGAAACAGTCCTCCATAAAATGCACTGCACACATCTGAATATTTGGGTTGAACTCTTCTGGAACAGTGTTGTAAATACAACTTAACCACTGATTTCTAGGCATGTCCTCTTTTGGAAGGCCAAACAAAGTAATTTCGCTTTCACAACGAAACACACAGCGTAACACACGGCGGGCTTGAGTGAGCGGAGGCCGGCGGGCTAGAATGGGTTTGAGTACAGCGGGCTTGAGTGAGCGGAGGCCGGCGGGCTAGAATGGGTTTGAGTACAGCGGGCTTGAGTGAGCGGAGGCCGGCGGGCTAGAATGGGTTTGAGTACAGCGGGCTTGAGTGAGCGGAGGCCGGCGGGCTAGAATGGGTTTGAGTGAGGCGGGTTTGAGTGAGTCGCTTATAATGTGAAAATGTTCACCATGGCGATAATGCACTCGAAAGCAGCTCTTCTTCTTCGTCTTTTCCAGCGCAGCTCAACTAGGCCTCACCAGTGGATGGAGATTATTTAAATGAGTGACACTGTGACTTCACAATATCCGTGTGCTGTAGAAGCATACTGTAGTCCAAACAAGCCATTTGTTGTAGTTATTGAAATGATTTTAAGCTTTGTAACCTTGCAGATTTTTTTTATGCTTAAACAGCAACATTACACACTAACTAAAGTTGATAAAGTGAAAAAGCATAATAGGATCATTTTAAAACCATTAAATATTTATCATATTCAATAGTTGTTTTTCAATAGTCAACACTATAGTAGTCAAGTTGTATTCAATAGTCGTCAATTTGTTTGTGGCTGGCCAACGTAGAACATAGGTGGGCATTATGCTAATGTGTTACCCTGTGAAGTGGGATTCAAATTACTGATGACTCGTTTAGGTTCTTTCGATTCTTTCGATAGGTCGATTCTTTCTTTAGGAAGACAATAACTTTAAACAGGTGAGTTTGCATCCTGTCTAGTCCTAGTACAAGAAATTCATAATAAATATTAATAGAACAAGATGCCCAGTTGGAATATGATGTATTATGTGTATGGTTTATTCAGACTGCAAAGGTTAAATATAAATTAAAATGATTGTGACCGATATGAAGGGCGAGGATAATTTATATATGCATCAGGTGTTTTGGTGCGAAACACTTCCTCGTAGGATCCACCTGTGTAATCCTTCCTTATAGCTCCCTCAAGCTTCCTCAGTCCTCGTTCCTCACAGTGCAGTTACAGAAATTAGATGTCCTTCAAGATGGTTAACTTTGATATCCTGGTCACAGGCTGGAGGATGAAGCAGCGAGGAAATGAGGAAGCATCAATTTGAGTATTGAGAAGCACTCCTAGTTTAAAACGCTTGAAGGTTTTAAGTTTGACACAGTTTAAAGGGTTAGTTCACCCAAAAATGAAAATTAGCCCATAAATTACTCACCCTCAAGTCATACTAGGTGTATATGACTTTCTTCTTTCAGACGAATCCAGTCGGAGTTATATTAAAAATCGTCTTTGATCTTTCAAGCTGTTTAATGGCACTCAGCGGGTGTTGCAGTGCATCAGTCCAAAAGAAGTGAAATAAAAAGAGCCCATCCATAAAAAAAAGTGTCTCACATGGCTC
>NW_015641065.1:94656-95092 GCF_001515625.1 Sinocyclocheilus rhinocerous
CAAACTTGTAGCCAATCAGCAGTAAGGGGCGTGTCTACTCATGATGTGGAGGAGAGAGCATTCAGTGCACAGGACGAACATTAGCGAGCCGAGCGACAGAAAGATAGAGATGGCGGATAAAAAACAAGAGGAAAACGTCTGCGGAACATGACGTCAGAATGATGGTTGACAGTCCAGTCAGCCAATAAACACCGACCTAGAAGCAGAGTAAAAAATAACACAAAAAAGACAGGAGAGCGAGGAAAAGACAATATCACAAAACATACGTGGAACGTAACAGTGTAGACAGCATCACTGATTATAATGAGTTCCATAGTATTTTGTCGCGCCGCGCCACTCGCGTCCGGTGTAGACACGGTGTAACATTGGTTTTACTTCGTTTCACAGAACTAATCGTTGCCTGGGTTGCGTACGTATATGTGGGGCGGAGCTATCA
>NW_015641065.1:95326-116189 GCF_001515625.1 Sinocyclocheilus rhinocerous
GAGGTCGGCTTTGCGCATGTGCCGCTCAGAAGTGACGAACGCGGAAGTGCAGGGAGAGATCAAAACAAAACATCGGTCACTAATTAGAAGCACAAAACGAGGATTTGTAAAGAAGAATGTCGGAGGATTTCGATATAAGCCAAGAGCAGACTGGTTTTCCTTTGCTAAAGTAAGGAAACTTTGCTTCCTTTAATCCTGTAAACAAACGTTGGTTTTCACGAGACTCACCGGCGCATGCGCAACGCCAACCTTATACGTCATCCTCCCGGAGCTGCTTCCATGTACAACTGTTGGTGCAAGCTACATTAAAGTGATTTACATTTTGAATATGGATATTTTTCTTACAAAAATGCATCGATTCGCTACAGGAGGCCTTTGTTCACCCCCAGGAGCCGTGTGAGAGACTTTTTTTTTTTATGGATGGGCGCTTTTTATTTCACTTCTTTTGGACTGAAGCACTGCAACACCCGCTGAGTGCCAGTAAACAGCTTGAAAGATCAAATACAATTTTTACTATAACTCCGACTGGATTCGTCTGAAAGAAGAAAGTCATATACACCTAGGATGACTTGAGGGTGAGTAATTTATGGGCTAATTTTCATTTTTGGGTGAGCTAACCCTTTAAGTAGTCTTAAAAGCTCAAAGTTTGAAGTGTCTCAGATAGATTTCTGTGTGCTTGCTAGGGTATTCTCTGTGGCTGCTAGAACGTTGCTAGGTAGTCAACGGTGAAAATCAGTGGGATTCAAAATAACTTTGGACCCCATTGTATTTCATTGAATGGATTTTTAAAAAATCTTTTCCACTTTTCTGTTGCACAGAAACCAACATGGGAGTAAGGAAATGTTTTTTTTTTGTTTGTTTTTTTGGGTTGACTATTCCTTTAATACTTTGTTGAACTATTTAAATATTTTAAACCAGTGATTTCAGAGTCAATTTTCATTTCAAGTTTCTCGAAAAGTCGAGAAAGATATATCAATCTTGGGTGGAACTGTCAACTGTCACGCATTCCTACTGTACATTCACCAGGTAAGAATATTTTCCCATATGTGAGGCTGCTGACTAATCCTTTGTTTTAATCTACAGGGTCGACATGTCAAAACAGGACAGCTGGCAGCAATCAAAGTCATGGATGTCACAGAGGTAAAAAAGCACACTATATTTTGAAATTTCATTATATTGCCCTATGTTACTGATTTTTGCCACTCTGAAAGTGGTTGGTATCAGAGTCTGGATGTACGAAACTGGGTCTAGATTAACACGAAGACAGGCTCTACTGAACTGAAAGATACAGGAATAGATCCACTGGGAACCATGCAGTCTGTAGCCAAAATTGCACAAGATAACCTCTGTCTAATCCTGGTCCTGGCACCCCTACTCTCCATATTTCATATGTCTCTCTGTAACACACCTCATTCAAATTATCAGCCTGTTAGAGGAGAGATCCATTAACTGAGTTGCGTTTCAATTGACGGGGCACCTATGCAGTGTTCAGTGCTCCCTATTCCCTAAGCATGTTTACTTCACTTGACAAAATGTTCATTTGGTACAGCCAGCAGTGTCATCACTTCAGTAGTGCATTTTGGAATAGTGTTAAATTTGTCAGCCATTTTTAATGTAGTCTTAAGCCCCGTTCACACCAAGAACGATAACGATAAAGATATAGTTCTAAAAATCTTTCTCAATATTAAAGAATAGCATAGTTCACACCACAACTATAACGATAACAATACAGAGGAACGATATCGTTGTGATCACTTTCAAAACTATTTTTTTCCAGCTGATGAACGATAAAACACTGACAGCCAATCAGAATCCATCCTGCTGTAACGAGCTCAAGAATTTAAAGCGGCAGATGCATGTGCGCTTAGAATAAACAGACGATATCGTTCGCTGGTGTGGATGCTAATATCGTTATCTTTATAGTTATCGTTCTTATATAGTTCTAAAAATCTTTCTCAATATTAAAGAATAGCATAGTTCACACCACAACTATAACGATAACAATACAGAGGAACGATATCGTTGTGATCACTTTCAAAACTATTTTTTTCCAGCTGATGAACGATAAAACACTGACAGCCAATCAGAATCCATCCTGCTGTAACAAGCTCAAGAATTGAAAGCGGCAGACGCATGTGCGCTTAGAATAAACAGACGATATCGTTTGCTGGTGTGGACGCTAATATCATTATCTTTATAGTTATCTTTATAGTTATCGTTCTTGGTGTGAACGGGGCTTGTGTCTTAGTCTTTTAAATTAGTCTTAGTCTTGGTGTCATGCACTTTTTAGGTATTATCATATTTAGTCAAACTTTTCCTGATTGTGTTTAGTCAAGTTTTAATCGACTAAATGTGTGAGCATTTTAGTCTAGTTTTAGTCATTGAAACTTTTTGTCACATTTTCTTCATGCTGTATAATAGTTAAACTGATAAAATAATAATAATAATAATAATACATTTTGCTCAAAATTATAATCGAAAAGACTTGTCTTTTTTGAGAAATTAATTTTTACATTGCAGGTATTGCACTTTCACCAATAAGCACAAATCAATAGAATGTGGACTCATACTCATAGTTTATTTTATGTCATCTAGTGTTCTGATTTATTATATACTATTTAATTTATAAATTAATATCAAAGACTTAGATATGCACTCTCTCTGTCTACATTATGAAAACTGGCAAAAACAAAAACAATTTTAACAGTAAAATTCCTAATAGTAATTCCAATAATTCCAAATTGCAATAATGTTTCTGAGTAAGTGCATTTATTCAGCATCTATAACCGCAAACAAAATAGTCGAGATCTCATGACAGAGCACAGACTGGCTGAATGACACTTTCACAGGTGGTCACTGGTGGGGCACGTGACACAGCCTTCAATAAGGACATTTTTGAGGGGCTCTGCAGTGCACACCGTTTGACCTACAGTCATCAAAATTCATACACATAAAGGTCTCATCACAGGGCTGTACAGTGCATGTTCAGTGCAGACATATATGTCGCACGTGCTACGGAAAAACTGGTCTGTGCGATGAATAAATTTACCACTGTAGCACGCGTGCGATACAGTTTTGCATGTTCATAACACAGCCACTTAATAGTGTGAAGTGATTTCGTTGTGCTTGTTTGTGTGTGTGAGATTGATTATACTTGATAGTTAGGTTGTGCGATATGACCATTTTTGATCGTGGACGATTAAAATGTCTCCACGATCAGCTTTGAAGAAATATCGCTGTATCGTGCTACAGCGCACATTCTATCAGCTGCAGTTCTGGCGCCTCCCTCCGTCTCAATATAATGTACAACGCCACATGCATTCACATCAGTGTTAGCTCAGCGGTAGAGTTACTCTCACGGGACACTGCACTTATGCGCAATCACAAAACTACATTATTTCCATCTGCTTTAAAGCAATACCGGTTAAACATTGAATTCACGTGCTGTTCTGCATGCGCTTTTTATGAGCACGCACTCATGAAGCGCGCTCACACTGCGAGCCTGTAAAAAAGCGCCTGATTATTGGACTAAGTTGTCTTTCGCGTCTGATTGATTTTGCGTCTAATACTGTCAAAAACACACAAGGTTTACATATAAACACAGTTGGTTATGTGTAAAATGAAAGTAAACAGTTGAGAGAGAAACGCGTGCAGCTCTTAAAGGGACAATAACTACTAAACATGCTGCCGACTCATTAATGGGATAGTTCACCCAAAAAAATTAAATTTCTGTCATTATTTACTCACATTTTGTCCCAAACCTGTATTAATTTCTTTCTTGTGCTGAACACAAAAGAAGATATTTTGAAGAATGTGAGTAACCAAACAGTAGCTGGTCCACACTGACTTTTACAGTAGGAAAAAAATACCATGGAAGTCACTGTGGACCAGCAACTGCTTGGTTACCCACATTCTTCAAAAATAACTTTTATGTTCAACAGACGAAAAAAACGAATTCAGGTTTAAAACAACTTGAGTAAATGATGGTATAAAAATGAAACACTATTGAAAGACAGATGACAGAATTTTCATTTTTGGTGAACTATTCTTTTAATGTTAATAAAACAACAAAACAGAAAAAAAATCACTCACTGCTCTTGACTGATGAACTTATCAGTAAGTTGCTTAAAAAAAGTATAATTGATGTATATAGTGTATACAGTGTTTTATTTTAATATTTGTTAATTCAATTTCTTGAATGTTACTGCTAAATACTGTACCTGAAAAATAAAGCACTGTTTATTTAAGTGATGGAACTCCATTACTTGTGTTTGTTTTCAGACATGATAACAGACGTTTTATACTTGTGCTACAACTTTTTGGCCTGTGCTACAAAACTTTCAACCTCTGTAGCACCAGTGCTATGTGAAAAAAAAGTTAACGTATAGCCCTGCATCAGGCTGAACAACTTTCGTGGTGACGGTCACCCCTCTGCCCACCAGGAAGTCGGCTATTCAGGGTTTTGTGAAAAGTGCATACTGTGGAATTAGCAATACTCCTCCTAGGATTTTCATCTGTTGGCCACCAAACTCTGTCAACATAATCTCAAGACATTGGGGATGCAAAATTGTCAAGGGATTTTTGATATCTCGGACAGTTTGGCCATGGCGATGCGACGAAATTATGGCAAGAAATGAGAAACAGGAAGTGTCTAATAACTTTTGCACACATTGTCTGATTTTGATAAAAATTCAGCAGTTTGTTCGTTGTGAGGCTGATCACATAGATGTGAATATTAGGAGTCAAAGTTATAGCGCCACCAACTGGCAGCAGGAAGTGTCATTTTCAAAATGCTTTGAAATCAGCCTCTTATTTTTACTCTATTTTCTTCAAACTTCATCAGAATAATGTCAAAACACGGCTGAGAAGGGATTCTTGATAGCTTAATTACTGTTGCCATGGCAACGTGTCAAACTTGAATATTTTATCAGGTGTTTTTAAGGCACTTACCATGCTCAGAATTTCATGAAACTCGACACACACATCATTATTAATGATAGTTAGACACTGGCAAAAGCTCATAAATGGGCGTGAAGGAGGTGTACTATAGCGCTACCTTTTGACTAAAGTGGTGGGGTTAATTTTTCCTACTGCACCAAACTCGGTACATATATCTTCTCATCAAGCCGGACGACTTTCTAATTTGCAGTCATTAGATACGACCAACAGGAAGCCAGCTATTTTGGTTTGAATGTGGATTTTTGGAAAAATCAGGCTGTGAATTAAAGCTGCAAGCAGCGTTGAAAGGGCCCTCGCACCCGGGCTCACCACCACCCGTTGGCCTTAGGAAAACAGTGAACGTTGGGCAATATGCATTTAAAGTGGTAAATATAGGAGGAATATGTCAAAGTCATTTATATGTGCCAAACTTCCTATAACTATAACTGAATATTGGCATGTAGATGTCTTCAGGCCAGGACTTATCTCGAACATCTTAAGTTTGGTGCAGACTGAACATGGTATGTTTGAGTTAGTGTAAAGTATGAGATATCCTGTTGCCAACAGGTGACGCTATGATTATAACTGAATATTGGCCTTTAGATGTGTTCAGGCCAAGGACTCTTATCAAACAAGAAATTCGGGGCAGACTGGACATTGCATATTTTAGTTAGTGTAAAGCATGACATTTCCTGTTGCCAACAGGTGGCGCTATAAATTATAACTAAATATTGGGTTACACTTTATTTCGATAGTCCACTTTAGACATTCTACTAACTATAAGTAACTTTGTAACTACATGTCAACTAATTCTCATTAATCTGCATCTACATGTCTACTAACTCTCAGAGTAGACTGTTAGGGTAGGTTTAGGGTTAGTAGAATAAGTTGACAAAGAAAGTGTTAGAAGATATTAAGCAGACAGTCTACTAATACTCTACTAACTGCTAGTTGACATGTAGTTGCAAAGTTACTTACTGTTAATAGAATGTCTAAAGTGGACTATCGAAATAAAGTGTTACCAAATATTGGCATGTAGATGTTTTCAGGCCAGGACTCTTACCAAACATGTGAAGTTTGGGGCAGAACGGACATTGCATGTTGAGGTTAGTGTAAAACAAGTCATTTCCTTTTACCAACAGGTGGTGATATGATTATAACTGAATAATGACCTGTAGATATTTTCAGGCCAGGACTCTTATCAAACGTGTGAAGTTTTGGGGCAGATCGAAGATTGTGTGGCTGAGTTACAACAATTTCCTGTTTCATGGCATTAGTGGCATGCTTTAGCACTTAGTAAGTGTTGCTAGCATGTTTCTAGCGTGTTTAGCACACAATGGCATATTTTACAGTGTTGTTAATAGTGCATCACAGTGTTAAACATGTCACTTCCTGTTGCCAGTAGTTGGTGCTATGACTACAACTGAATATGAGCATGTAGATGTCTTCATGCCAGGACTCTGAGTCTGATCAAACATGTGAAGTTTGGAGCAGATTGGACATTATATGCATGAGTTACAGCAACTTCCTGTTTCATGGCATTAATAACATGCTTTAGCACCTAGTAAGTGTTGCTAGCACGTTTGAGCATGTTTTTAGCATGTTTAGCACTCAATGGCTTATTTTAGTGTGTTGCTAATAGTGCATCACAGTGTTAAACATGTCACTTCCTATTGACAGCAGGTGGCGCTATGACTATAACTGAATATTGGCATGTAGATGTCTTCAGGCCAGGACTCTGATTAAACATGTGAAGTTTGGGGCAGATTGGACTAGTGTTGTCACGGTACCAAAATTTCAGTGTTCGGTACCAATACCAGTGAAAATCCACGGTTCTCGGTACCAATTTCGGTACCAAAGCAAAACACAAAAACATGCCATTTTAAAATTTGGACTACTTTAATTTAATCTAAACTGTGTACATAAAAACCTAGAGCTGTTTAGCCAAGAATAACAACTAAGTTAGCTAAAAAATTTAAAAAAAGCCCAGAACTTCTGACTGATGACACAAACAATGTCTATTTGTGGTGGCATATATATGCAAATTCATTCTCTGCCAGCAGGAGGTATTTGTAAAGTGGGAGGGATAGAGGTTTCCCCAGTAACGGCTGCAATCAAATAAGCGCTCCACTCACAAACGCTGCTCCGGCATTACAGGCAAGATGAAATGAAAATGACATCATAATTTTCTGAAGACAGTAGGTTTCCTTCAGAAATACAGTGATATAAAAACACCCGCACCGGGTTTTGACTTTGACACGTGCAGTGCTCATGTTTATTCAACGAAGTCAAAGCCTTTTGGAAAATCTATTTGTGGCGGTCAGTTTTGATACAGCCACAAATAAATCAATGTATGGGAAACACTGATCTAAATATAAAAAATTAAAATGAAACTTACCTGCTTGAACTCTTTCATTTGATCTGGGTGTCTTTAAATTGTTTTGTTAGTTTGGTGTGTTTCCTCGTTTTGATGTCGCCACATCTCAGTGCTTTTATGAAGAGAGTGCATCTGCGCACCTTTCGGATAGCGCATCAAGAACCGGGTTGACCGGGTACTCGGTACCGCCGCTACTTAAAAAAACCTGGTACCGTAACATTTTAATTTTTTTAGTACTGACTTGGTACCGAAGTACCGGGTCTTTTGACAACACTAGATTGGACATTGCATGCCTGAGTTACAGCAACATCCTGTTCCATTGTATTAATAGCATGCTTTAGCAAATTAGCTATGTGTTAGCATGTTTTAACATGTTTCTAGCATGTTGCTAGCCTATTTAACAATTGATGACACTTTTTTATATGTTGCTAGGAGTCCATAACAGTGTTAAACATGTCACTTCTTGTTGCCAGCAGGTGGCGCGCTGACTATAACTGAATATAGTTATGTAAGTGTGTTCAGGGCAGGACTCTTATCAAACGTGTGAAGTTTGGGGTAGATCGGACATTGCATGCCTGAGTTACAGCAACTTCCTCTTTCATTGCATTAATAGCATGCCTTAGGACTTAGCTAAGTGTTTTTGCAAAAAATTTTCTAGCATGTTGCTAGCCTGTTTAGCACTTGCTGGCACATTTTAATATGCTGTTAGGAGTCCATAACAGTGTTAAACATGTCACTTCCTGTTGCTAGTAGGGGTGGGAATCACCAGAAGCCTCACGATACGATATTATCACGATACTTGTGTCACGATACAATATTATTGCGATTTTAAATATATTGCGGTATTCTGCGATATATTGTAATTATTAACTTTTTCCAACTTCAAATTATGTCCCCAAAGGAAAACTTTGGCAACATCTGTTTTAACTAAAAAGAAACCTTTCTCAGTTTGTTTATCTCACTTCAGTTTTATTGTTGCAGTGCAAAATGGGATTAGTGCGCGCTCTCTCTCTCTCCCTCTCTCCCTCCCTACCATTAAGTAACGTGTGCATTGTTTTACTTCTTTTTGACATATCCGACCGAACTACAAACTTTCCAGTGATGTCTGTGAGAAAGGGATATTCACTCGACAAGCTCGCGCAACTGCGCCGCCGCGCGCTCAATCCACTCTGGTTTACCAGCTGGTGCAAATCAGCTATACAGGCATTAATACTGAATGTTTTATATTCATTGCATACATATACTTCGTAGACATCTTTAATCTCTAATAACTCCATTCTGCTGACTGTTGTTGGGGTTTCTTTGTCTGAATATGGCACTTAACACATGCTGTGTGTTATCGGCGTTTGGTATTGGGGCATTTTAACGAGTAGGAGTACGAGTACAGGAGCTCAGTATTGGGCCTGAGTTTATATATAAACATCCCTAGTTTAAAGAGAATAAAAATAAATATAAAAAAGAGATTGGTCCTGTCTGTTGTTTACTAATTCCAGTGATGACGTTCTACTATGTTGTCCGTTGACGTTGTACGTAATCATGTCACTAGAATGCGAGTGATCACTGTCACAACGTGCAGTGAGTCAGAACTTACCAGTGCCCGAATTCGTGTACACGATCTACTGATTCACAAGCTCGGGAGCTAAGGAGCTGATTGAGACGCACCCATAGTCTATTAATAAAGATGCCGCCATCTGTATCGATTTTTTCCCCCACCCCTAGTTGCTAGCATGTGGCGCTATGACTATAACTAAATATGGGCATGAATATGTGTTCAGGACAGGACTCTTATCAAGTGTGTAAGTTTGGGGCAGATCGGGCATTGTTTGCCTAAGTTACAGCAACTTCCTGTTTCATGGCGAAACATCAAAATTTGTCATGCCGCCAGGGACACGCCCTTCGGCGAAAACTCAAGATCTTCGCAATTTAGCATCGCAAAGGCCTTATAATTACACAAACCAAATTTGAAGATGATCAAATTAAAACTGTAGGAGGAGTTTGTTTAAAGTACGAGACCTGAAAATGGCAAAAACTGCACAAAAATCGCAGAGAAAATTCAAAATGGCTGACTTCCTGTTGCGTTTAGGACTTCGCTCCAAGATACTTTTTTGTACAGTCGTGGCCAAAAGTTTTGCCAGTGACATAAATTTTGTTTAGCAAAGTTTGCTGCTTCAGTATTTGTAGATTATTTTTCCACGTTTCTGTGGTATACTGAAAAATAATGATAAGCATATCATAAGTTTTAAAGACTTTTATTGGCAAAAAAACATAATGAGTCAATATTTACAGTGTTGACCCTTGTTCTTCATAACCTCTGCAATTCGCTCTGGCATGCTGGATATTAGCTTCTGGGCCAAATCCTGACTGATGGCGATCTATTCTTGCCTTATTAGTTCTTGGAGTTGATCACAATTTGTGGGCTTCTGTTTGTCCACTCTCCTTTTGAGGACTGACTACAGGTTCTCTATGGGATTGAGATCCGAGGAGTTGCCTGGCCACGGATCCAAAATTTCAATGTAATGATCTTCGAGCCACTTAATGGCTGCACGTGTTTCTTTGGAGGTAACCATTGCTAACAAGAACACAATGATTGGAAGCACTTCCCTCCATCAGTCTGCTTTTACAATCTAATTAGTGTGAGTGATTTCACCTGACTAGTACTCATTCACACTTTCACATATGCTGCTGATATGATTAGTCAATTAATGTTAGCTAGTCATTTTGTGTCAGAATAAAAAAAGTGAGAATTTTTTTTTTGTTGAGAAGTTCATTTTTTTGACAAATAAAGCTTTTAGCAATTATTTAAAATGCATCTGATCACTCTACACAATAATCTAGAAACAATGTGAATGAACACCACAACAGCTTAAGCAGCAAACTTTGCAAAACACAATTTATGTCTCTACCAAAACTTTTGGCCACGACTGTAGGTAATGGGACATTACATGTATGTACCGAATTACGTACACGTACGTCAAACGTAGCCAGAGGCGCACTTTGTTGAAGTTTTATAGGTAGCGCTATCGAGCCATTTTGCCCCACCCAATTTTAAAACCCATATCAGATGTACATTTTCGCCAGTTCTGATGCATGTGCAAAGTTTTATGAGTTTTCGAGCATGTTTAGGCCCTCAAAAAATGCGATTCATTTCGGAAAAGAATAATAAATATAGCTGCAAGCAGCGATGGCGGGCCCAAGCCATCAGTGCAAATGCCACCCCGGTGGCATCAGGAAAATGGTGCCCAGTGAGCACATGCATTTACAGTAACCCTCTGGCAGTCTGGATTTAAGGGTTACAGCAATGAAAGGGTTAATACAAACCATCAAGACTGAAACACAGACACAGAACAATATATAAAACTTTAGTAACACTTTACAATAAGTTTTCAGTTATTAACATTAACTATATTAACATGAACAATAATTATATAGCATTTATTAATGTTTGTTAATATTAAGTTCAAAACTAAAACATTATTAAATTGTAAAGTTTTATCTGTTAACGTTAATTAATGCACTGTGAATTAAACATTTTTATTAAGTAACATCAACAAACATTAATAAATGCTGTAAAAATATATTGTTCATTGTTAGTTCATGTTGGTTAAAGCATTTACTAATGTTAACAAATTAGATATTATTGTAAAGTGTTACCAAAATTATTTATAAGCATTTTTTTATGATTTTATTGATATATAAGCATTTGTGAAATATTTTTGCCTGCATTACAGCTTAGTGTTCATCTGTTAGCTGAACTGTTTGACAGTTGTTTCCTACGAATTATTTGTTCCCCCCAGTGAGATCATCAGATGTCTGATAGTTTTTTTATTTTCTGTTTTGTAAATTCAGGAAACTAACCATATTTCCTCAGAATGACTTGTTCTCTGTATGTAAAAATTTTTAAAGTGTTTGGAAGCTGCACTTTAAATCTTTATCTTTTTTTACTGTCACTTTAATAAATCACCATGGCAATTTAGCATCTTTAGTATATTGGCATCATGTAGACAAAGTTTGGTGTGAATTGCTTGTTTCTCCTGGACGGAGTATGCAAAATTCCACTGCCTGATTTTTCCAAAAATCCACATTCAAATCAAAATAGCCGACTTCCTGTTGGTCGTAGCTAATGATTGTTACAGTCCCAAGTTTGGTGACTGTAGTTAAAACTAACCCCCTAAGCTATAGAGTGCCTCCTCCATGCCCTTTTATGAGCTTTTGCCAGTGTCTATCTATCAATAATACTAATATGTGTGTTGAGTTTCATGAAATTCTAAGCATGTTTTCTGCCTCAAAATCACCGGAAAAGAATATTCAAGTTTGATATGTTGCCATGGCATTTTTATATATCAATGGAAATTTTATATATCAATAATCCCTTCACAGTTTTACATCGGCCGTGTTTTGACATTATTCTGATGAAGTTTGAAGCAAATCGAGTAAAAATAAGATGCTGAATTCAAAGCATTTTGAATATCACACACTTCCTGCTGCCAATTGGTGGCGCTATAACTTTGACTCCTAATAGTCACATCTATGCGATCGGCATCATACAACGAACAAACCACTGAAGTTTGATCAAAATCAGATAATGTATGTGGTTGTTATTAGACACTTTCTGTTTCTTATTTCTCACCATAACTTCATCGCCTCGCCATGGGCAAACCGTTCGAGATATCAAAAATCCTTTCGCAATTTAGCATCCCCAATGTCTTGAGATCATGTTCACTGAGTTTAGTGGCAATTGGGTAAAAAACCTATGACGAGTATATCAAATTCCACAGCATGCGCTTTTTACACAGACCTGAATAGCCAACTTCCTGTTGGGCGGAGCCTATGACATGCAGTGCGAAAGTTGCTCGGCTCAATGAGATCTATGTGTACCGAGTTTCATATGAATACCCGCAAGTATGTGTGAGATATACATCAAGATTTCTGACTGTGTTCCAGGGGGTGCCGTAGAGCCCCTGTGCCATGCCCGGGTCCTAGCCTCCGCGGCGTCCTAATGGCCCCAGATTCCAATGTGTGTGCCAATTTTCAAGGGTTTTTGAGTACGTTAAGGCCCCCAAAAATCCCCGGAAGGTTGAAAAAAAAAAATCTTTAGGGGATCAATAGGGCCCTGCGCCTTAGTGGCTTGGGCCCTAATAATAATAAACGGAGCAATTCCAACAGGGTCCTCGCACCTCGGCCCTCGGGCCCTAATAAGAAACGGAGCAATTCCAATAGGGTCCTCGCACTAGTGCTCGGGCCCTAATAAACGGAGCAATTCCAAATTAATGCATACTCCTCCTAGGAGAATCGTGCAATTCAAACCAAACTTTGTCAACATGATGCCAAGGCCCTGAAGATGCTAAATTGCAAACGGATTTTGGATATCTTGAACAGTGTTGTCATGGCGATTTATTAAAAATAACAGTAAAAAAGATAACAGTAATTTTCTTATATCTTTAAAGTCCATTATCCAAACTCTTCAAAATAAATTTCATATGGAGAACAAGTCATTCTGAGGAAACATGCTTAGTTTCATAAATTTTAAATGCTCAGGGGCCAACAGAAAATTAAAAACTATCAGACATTTCAGCTGACAGATGAAGGCTGTAATACTATGGTTGTCCACTAGATGGAGGGATTAGGATTAGAAATCTTTTAAGCCTAATCTTTTTCAGCTCAGTCTCCATCTATTAGAATGACAAATAAATGCATAGAATCAGTTGATATGTACTGTACTGTCACTATACCTTTTCATAATTATTATAGAAATCCTTATAGAGCATTAAAATCATTAAAAAAAAAATCTTATAGATCATTAACAGTTTTATATATCCTGCCCTCTCTCACTAATATGATAATAAATCTTATAAGCCTGATCCTTTACTGCTCAGTTCAATTAGTTAGATTGACAAACAAATACATGTTAAAATGAACTCTACTGGTAATATGGTTTTATATAATTATTTCACAAATGCTTATGGATAATTAAACGTTTTGGTAACACTTTACAATAAGGTATCATTTGTTAACATTAAAGGATTAGTTCACTTCCAGAATAATAATAATTTCCTGATAATTTACTCACCCCCATGTCATCCAAGATGCTCGTGTCTTTCTTTCTTCAGTCAAAAAGAAGTTAAGGTTTTTGAGAAAAACATTCCAGGACTTTTCTCCATATAATAGACTTCAACCAAGAGAGTGTCAACAAACGCCATCCCCCAAAATGTTAAGAATACCTTACCAAAAAGGCAGTCCTTTGTTAGGGAAGGGGAGAAAAAGCAGGCTAAGTGCCTGTCCCCTGACGCAGGCCAGCTGAATATAGCCAGGGACTGGGAAATGCGAGTCGACTTAATCCACAGACTCACTTTCCCATTTGAAATTGCAGTCACCAAACTGCGCCCAGACCTGGTTCTCTGGCCCAATTCCAGTAGGATTGTCATAATAGTCGAACTGACAGTCCCTTGGGAAGAGGCCATTAACGAGGCCTTTGAAAGGAAGAAGCTGCGATATGCCAACTTGGCAGCTGAGGCAGAGGAGCGGGGCTGGACAGTGAAAGTATACCCGGTGGAAGTGGGCTGCAGGGGCTTTGTGGCTAGTTCCACTATAAGGCTGCTGAAGGAGTCAGGCATCAGAGGACAGGTCCAGCGGAGGATAGTCAAGGAACTGGCCACTGTCGCTGAAAGAAGCAGCCACTGGCTGTGGCTGAAGTGAATGGGCACAGTGTGGGCTGCCAAATGACCATGTAACAAGGTAACACACACCCAGGACTGATCAGCCTGGCGTGGGCCTGCCTCGGCTGAGGGTGTCTTGTGATAAAGGGCCGAAACACCTAATGAGGCTGGGGTACACAACTGATGATGTGTTGCATTGGTGGAAACACCATACAAAGGTCATTGGCAACATCACCTCAACAAAAGGCATCTTTCACCCAGGCTACAACATGAAAGATAAGTACACATGTACAGCATAACATCATCAAAACGTCAAGGAGTCTCACCCGATGACAGCAGTGAAGATTGTACCATCTTTTATTGTACTGAAGACTGTACCATCAAATTGCAGTTTCAGTGCAGCTTCAATGGGCTTTACACGATCCCAGCCAAGGAATTAAGGGTCTTATCTAGCGAAACGATGTCATTTTCTAAAAAAAAAAAAAAACCTTTTATATACTTTTTTACCATAAATGCTCATCTTGAATGATTAATTATCAATTGTCAAATTAACATTAAATTCAGATTGTGTAGTAAGCTAGCAAATGTTATCTTGTTACACTATCATTGACCCAAAAGTGCTTTGAGGTGATGTCAGTTTTAAATTTACAAGTAATCAGCACCTTACATTATTATGGCTTAACTGTTACATGTTAAGTACCCATGTTAGTTGCTGTACCCATGTTAGGGTCCAAAGCTCAGTGTGGGAAGTGGTAATAAAAGGTAATTTATTATTTTAATGTATTTTTTTATTATGTCTCATTTCGATGTGCTGTTCTTTGTCATATCAGACACAAAAATAGCGGCAAGCATAGCGGAAGTGATGTCTTCGGTACCCCTGAATTGTACGAATAAAAAAAAAGTGTTTGCCTCCTTTGACTGCATGTCTGAAAAGAATTAGCAGCAGCTTGAATCTCTTTGGTGTTTTATGGTTCATCAAATTTTGTATGTCTTTCTGTTGATGTGTTTGGTTTAGGACGAGGAAGAGGAGATTAAACTTGAGATTAACATGCTGAAGAAATACTCCCACCACAGAAACATTGCCACATACTATGGTGCTTTTATCAAGAAGAGTCCTCCTGGACATGATGACCAGCTATGGGTGGGTATCTGAACATCTATCATGTTTTTCACTCCCTCACTGTCTAATTAAATAAAGTGCATTTCAGTGATGTACTGTAGCATTAAAAAATATCAACTAGATAAAAAAAAAAGTTTGTCAAGACAGAAAAGCCTGACCAGAAAGTTTGAAGCAGTTTTAAAAGCTTGAAGATTGAAGGGTTTAAGGACATGCATTCTTTCAGACAGATAGGTGTGTGGTTGCTAGGAGTTTGCTACAGTTTATAGGATGATATCGAAAGACTATTTGCCAGTCTGGGTCAAAAGAGCCCACACCCATGATTCACCAATGTTTTTATGTTGGGAGATGGCAGGCTCATTTTCCGATACGGATGCTAAATTTGAATAGAAGCAGCAGCAGCATGTGAGATAATAATAAGTTTAAATGCAACAAAAGTATTTTAACTTTTTAAGGCCTATTTTATGTTGTTGTTTTGCCCCCTTTTTCTGTCCATTTCTTTGTCTATGCAGTTGGTCATGGAGTTTTGTGGTGCTGGCTCTATAACAGACCTTGTTAAGAACACCAAAGGCAACAGTTTGAAAGAAGACTGGATTGCATACATCTCCAGAGAGATTCTGAGAGTGAGTGACAGCAAAAGCTCTCCATTTACACTCTTTCTGAGGACTTTCTATTTTCATAGAAATATCTCCAGTCTTCCGTTTCTGTTCACTGAATTCTTTTATTCAAAGTTTGTTCTCAAGGGTGGAAATCTGTTATTTCCATAACTTTTACATCTCAAGTTTAATGTAGGGTTATTTTTTATTTTCAGGGTCTGGCCCATTTGCATGCCCACCATGTCATCCATCGTGACATCAAGGGTCAGAATGTGCTGTTAACCGAGAATGCAGAGGTGAAACTGGGTGAGTCACATTCTTTTATTTTCCTAAAATAAATAAATGAAATACTTTTTACTTGCATCACTTTTACTTTACATCAAAAACTGACATCATTTTAGAAATTGTATTTCAAAAAATCTGAAAATTTGATTTCTCAATTAATGACCCCTTTTACCTCAGATGAGCAACATCCAACAGATTTGGGTCTAATTAGAGCCTTTATTTTTAAAGGTTTGCAAGCACAGCTACAGATGTCAGTCTTTAGTTTTCTTGTATGTAATTAAAAAATTGCTAATAGCTATAATATTATTACTTGCCATTTAATTTCTGTTTTAATCACATCATTGTGTCCTATTTTACAGTTGACTTTGGTGTGAGCGCTCAGTTGGACAGGACAGTTGGCAGGAGAAACACTTTCATTGGCACTCCTTATTGGATGGCGCCAGAGGTCATTGCCTGTGATGAGAACCCAGAAGCGACATATGACTATAGAGTAAGAGCCTGTCTTTGATCATCTTACACTGTTGCAATATAGTCCTTCTTAATATACTCCTAAATGTTTTGCTCTAAGAGTATTTGTGACCCTGGACCACAAAACCAGTCTTAACCTCCTGAGACCCTGCATCCTCATATGAGGACATTGTATTTTAGTGAATTTCTCTGAGACTATACATGCCACAGTTTTAAGTCTGGATGTCCTGTACAGAGCACATGTTTTTGCCTATGCATGAGCATTCATGTCTTTTTATTTTTTTTAAGAAATTTGAGTCCCGATGTCCTCTACCAAGGATGTAGCATAACTTATGAATTAAATATTATTATTATTATTATTTATTTATTTTTTTTACATTTTTTTTAATGCGCTACATGAAAAAATACTAATTTTTTCCTAAAATGTTTTGCCGGGTCTTAAGAGGTTAAGTCGCTGGGATATATTTGTAGCAATAGCCAAAAATAGATTGTATGGGTCAAAATTATTGATTTTTCTTTTATGCCAAAAATCATTAGGATATTAAGATCATGTTCCATGAAGATATTTTGTAAATTTCCTACTGTAAATATATTAAAACTTAATTTTTGATTAGTAATATGCAATGCTAAGAACTTCATTTGGACAACTTTAAAGGTGATTTTCTCAGTATTTAGATTTTTTTGCACCCTCAGATTCCAGATATTCAAATAGTTGTATCTCGGCCAAATATTGTCCTATCCTAACAAACCATACATCAATGGAAAGCTTATTTATTCAGCTTTCAGGTGATGTATAAATCTCAATTTCGAAAAATTGACCCTTATGACTGGTTTTGTGGTCCACGGTCACATTTCACAAAGCATTTTAGTGCTAAAACCAGCTCTTAAATCTGTGATCAGTTAGGGGTACTCAAGAGTACTCCTAAATCACTAAAGACCAAATCCTAAAATGGCCTGTTGCTGGCAATCAGCCTAATTTAGAAATGATAATTTCCCTTTAATTTAACTATGTCCTTTTTTTCATGTATAAGTTGGGCAAGAAGTTACAGCTGTTCTTGCGTCTAGTTTGGTTTGCTTTTACTATTGCAAAACATCTTACTATCAGCCATGATTGTACTAGTCTGTTAATTAAAAGGCTGCTTATATGCATAGGCACTAATTGTTTACAAGATGCAGAAATTGAGAGGCTGACAATTAGCTGAACATATACTTGTTTAATTAGTGACTAAAGTGTGATTCGTTTGACTAGTGTGATCGCTCTGTACCATGCCCGAATGCCATTCACTGAACCGTGCCCTGGCCCGTTTGAACAGGTGTGCTCGGGCGTGGTATGCATATATTGTGATTGCTAACTGTTCCGGAGCACGGAACAGCTACTATTTTTGTGTGTGCTACTGTCATCATTACGACAACAAACTTCTGCTATTACTACTCGGATAGTACACTTTTAAATTAATTTGAGTACATTTAGGTTTATAATGGGTCTGATTCTCAACTTACTGATGAACAGTAATTGTTGTTTGCGAGTAAAGGTCCGCCGGTTACACTATATATTTTTTTTCCATTGACTTCCATTCATATGCATGAGAACAAGAAAGAGCAGAAACAAAAGCTCATCATGTGAAGTTTTTTCACATTTCCAGAGTTCCAAAGTTCAAATTTGGTGTGACCAACAGAAGATCTATACGTCACAGCATGACCTTGTAGCTAAATTAAAAGAACATAAATTTAAAACTGCAGCACTGCAAGAAAGTGGAGCAGATTGTTTTTACGTCTTGGATTTATTATTATTTGTTATGTTGTTATGTGGTGCCAGCAGCTATCAATCTGCAGCTCTCACCTGGTTGCCCACTGAAGCTAAGCAGGGATGAGCCTGGTCAGTACCTGGATGGGAGACCTCTTGGGAAAATGAGGTTGCTGCTGGAAGAGGTGCTAGTGAGGACAGTAGGGGGTGCTCACCCTGTGGTCTGTGTTGGTCCTAGTGCCCCAGTATAGTGACGGGGACGCTATACTGTCAAAAAGCACCGTCCTTCAGATGAGACTATTAATCCGAGGTCCTGACTCTCTGTGGTCATAAAAAATCCCAGGATGTCTTTCGAAAAGAGTATGAGGAGATCCTCCCTCACAATGTAAAGCACTTTGAGTTATATAAATTAACAAATTATAATTATTATTATTATTATTATTATTATGTGTTGAATTTAAGTTTTTAAAAAGACGCTGCAGAGTGTGATGTCATATCACAACTGTTGCTGCATCCAAAGAAGTTTTGCATGCTCAAAATGTGAAAGCTGCCAATTCCTCCATCAGCGTCATTTGCCTCTGTAATAATGTTCTGATACTTGCAACACAATTAAATGAAAATCGCTACCAGGCAACCGTGCTAAGTATAAATATGCCCGTAAGCCTTGTTCAGACTGGCAGTCCAAATCCGATTTTTGTGCATATCCAAATGGAATCCGATCATATTTAGCTAGTGTGAAAGCCAGTTTTTACAAATACGTTTCAAGCTACATTCATATGTGGTTTGAATTCCTACTCAAATCATGTTTCTGTAATCAAATGAAAATTGAACTCTTACTTAAATTTATTTTTCCAAACAAAGTGCTGCACAACAGAGGTTTACTGTTCAAATCAAAACATGGAGGAAAAATTTATTGTTTCTTAAAAAAAATAATTTTAATAATTAATTATCACTTTGAGAAGTACATTCTACTGTACAATAGTAGTAATATAGAGTGTGTGCATGTGATATATGATGATAGTTTTTCTCAAATTAAATGGTGAAATCCTGGTGAAGTGACTTAGAGCAGATCTGGAGATGATGTTCATGTCCTCATATAGTGAGGCAGCAGACGTGGAAAACACCACGAGCGCCACGCGTGCTTCACTATGTGTGTAGTAGATAAAACCGTGACATTCATTCACTCAGAGCTCAGACGCACAGACCATGCAAACTGCATATTTAAATAGTCTTTTGCACTTTAATATTCATAATATTTCTATGTATAAACCCTAGTGTGCTGCTGCAATATTGAGACCCTTCTTTCTCTCTCTCTCTCCCTTTTTCTCTTTCTCCAGAGTGACCTGTGGTCATGTGGTATCACTGCTATAGAAATGGGTGAAGGAGCTCCTCGTAAGTATCCACACGTTTCCTGGTCTAGTCTGTCCTCTCAGTCATTGACTTAGTCGTTGAATTCCAATACAAATGACTAATTACTCACTAAGACATCAGTTGACTAATAGTATAAGTGGTATTACATATAGTATAATGTTGTAATTTAAAGGTCACATATTTTACACCTTTCTGGAGTTTTATTTTAGGTTTTGATGTCCTTAAGAATATATATTTGCGGTATAAGTACCAAAAACCAGGCCCGTAACCAGCTATGAGGCCACCGAGGTCCGGACCTCGGTAAATTTTTTATGTTCAAAAATAAAATGTGCTCTTTGAATGACTAATTTGCTGTTAAACTCCTCATATGAATGCATGCATGACATGTATAATTCAGTTTAGACAGTTTGCAAGAATGTTTAGTGTCCCTGTTATGAAAATGATCGCTGCGAGACGCTGGCGGAGTGAACGAGGCTTGAGTGAGTTGTTAGTGAGGGTGCGGGCACAGCCTCTGTGTTGCCAGATCCAGCTATTATAAGCGTTTTTGGACTTGTCTTTTCCACTTAATTTAACACTAAAAAGTTAATAAAGTAGGAGTTGCCGTTTAGAGTCAGCGATATCTTAATCTTATCTTATTTGCAAAAGATTGGAAATAATTTCGGTTTATTTTTATTTTTTTTTATTTTTTTGTTTGTTTTAGTATCAATAGCTGGCAACACTGCATCGCCGGCACTTAAACTGAAAGCAATCAAAAAAGCCCATGGACAGGTTCGGTAAGGGGAACGCAAAAATTATCATGATATTATCTGTCATAAATGTTATCTACGCTGTCAAAAACAGTAGCATTTAACATTAGTACACACAAATCTGTAGAACAAGTAGGTTACAGTATGAAATGAAATACGCAAAAACTAGCCATTAAGTATAGATAAATTTTCACAAATCATGCTATAAACTTTCATAAGAACACTAGACAAAGTTATTGTAGTTATGTATTGTTGCAATTAACAACTGATAAAATTATCCACCCTTAAATATAGTAAAGTATTAACAAATTTTGATGCAATAAATAGGGTATGATTTAAAAATAATCATCCCTCCAAAACAGAGAAAACATCTTTCACAAACATCTACATGTCTGTCTCCTTTAAAGTGTTTATAGTGTATATAATGAGTTGTATTTGTAGGGGTTATTATAACACAGTTCTTTAACACCAATTCTTTAAAGGAGTCATATGATGTTGCTAAAAATAACATTATTTTGTGTATTTGGTGTAATGAAATGTGTTTATGCGGTTTAAGGTTCAAAAAACA
>NW_015641065.1:116340-117658 GCF_001515625.1 Sinocyclocheilus rhinocerous
CATTTACAAACTATAATTTCAGATTATGCTGGCTCCACAATGTAACATAAAATGTGTGAGAAGTTTACTTATGGGTTGCGGATTTGAGGTCGGACCCAACAATGAAGGGACTGCAGCGTCTTTGAGTAGCTTCTTTGAAAAACCGGCATTGAACTGTGCCTGATTGACGAAGCAGTCACTTGTGAAATGTGCAGAACAGACGGTTAAGTTCGATCTAAATTGTTGTTATTTCTGAATAAATGAAGTGCTTCACATTATTGGCAATACTGAGCTGAAGCTTGACTTTGCAAATTTAAAATCGCAAATCAAATCGCAATCGCAATATCTGTCAAAAAAATCGCAATTTGATATTTTCCCCCAAATCGCACAGCCCTACTCAGCAATGGCATGGACGCGATGTTGTCTGGTGGGACGGTGGGCAGTGCTCGGGGTGGTGACTGAAGTCGGCCACTGAGTAGTTCTGACGTCACATTTTTACATAAGTCACAACAGCTCGTGAAAAGGCACAGCTACTTTATGCAGGCTGTGTGCATTTGACTGTGGATTGACTATTTTGAAACGTATATGGTAGTTACATAGCCCCTAGACCTCAGTTATCATGAAAAAAGCCAGGAAATTTCAGTTTTGACAATATGAGACCTTTAACAGTATGACGGTATATATTGTGACAATGGTATAAAGGGTCTATTGCTAGAGATTTTGCTATATCGTTTATTTCTTGTTATGTAAATGTATCTGCATAGCACAGTGCTACTAAAGTTACACATAAAGAAACATGCATGAATGAGAAAATAAAGAGCAGGACGTGCTTGATGTTGAATGCAGTTATTAAGTGCAATAAACTGTGAAAAAGAACTCACTTGTGAAGTGCTTGCACAAAAAGCCGTCTCTCTCAATTAGACAGCATGCAATTGTCAAGTCAAGTCAAGTTTATTTGTACAGCGCTTTTCACGATACAAATCATTGCAAAGCAACTTTACAGCAAATTAAGTTTCTACAATATTTAGTGGTAGCTTATCAGTGGTGACTGTCAATTAATGTACATATGGCAAGGTTTCCCCTCAGTTTTTTATTTTATTTTTTTATTGAAGATATAGGTTTTTCCTCAGTTATCACCACATGGATTCAGATGTGCTTGTATTGTGTCTTTTGCGACGGCGTCGAAAGTGTCTGGAAAGGAGAAGGCTATTCACCCTATTCTACGGAATCGGAATGAGCGGGGAGAGATCCATTCTTTAATTCAGGAGCTTCGGATGGATGAGGATCGCCACAAGGAGTACTTTCGGCTCTGTCTAAACTATAGTGAATAATGTGTATT
>NW_015641065.1:117688-126440 GCF_001515625.1 Sinocyclocheilus rhinocerous
AAGCATGTTATAAACTTCTGAAACATTGGTGTTTCAATTTATGAAGAACTCAATTAAATCTGTATGTGGGAGTGTGTGTGAAAAAAGCAGATGTAACCCCCTTTGTAATCCTTAACGTTTTCATAAGTAATTGTAATTTAATTACATATTTTTTCTCAGTAACTGTAACTGATTACAATTACTTTTATTTTGTAATTAAATTACGTAATTTCGTTACATGTAACTAGTTACTCCCCAACACTGGTTATATTCAATATGGTGTCTAACCTGACTAAGGTCTAGAAGCACATAAGGGCAGCATGAAAGTATTCCATATGCCTCCAGTGGTTTAATCTGTTTTCTGAAGCAATCCAATTGCTTTTTTGTCATTGGCTTTCATACGTAAACCATACGAGTTCACTCTGTTGCAGGTGTGATTATCCATCCCTTTATCAGTGATTAATTTTCAGTGAAAGTAGCAGCAGAATGGAGATCAGCCACAGATAAAGTGGTGTATGCGAGGATGGCCTATGACCTATCCTGTTTAAAAACAAAAAAAGAATGTAATCTATCTAGTGATCTTATTTTTACAAAAAAAAAAAAAAGTATATTGTTACATCTTTATTAAATGAGTCTGTTACAATTACCTTTTCTGCATCCTGAATGCACTGGTTCAAGTTTTCTGTTTCTCCCCAAGTCTGGCTAAAGCTACACTTAAGTGTGTTTATTTTTGTTGTGCTGATGGGCTAATTGTTATTATCTTTTCCCCTGTCTCTTTCTGCAGCTCTGTGTGACATGCATCCAATGCGTGCCCTTTTCCTCATTCCCAGAAATCCTCCTCCACGGCTCAAATCAAAGAAGTGGTGAGTCGATGTCCTGAGATTTCCTCTCCATATTTGGCTTTTTTATTTATTTATTTATTTTTACTATTTTTGATATAAATTCCTCAGTCACACTCGTAACAGAAGAGCCACATTGGTGATGTCAGATATTACCAAGATTTTTCTGTCACAAAAACCTCTTTTGTAATTCTTCTCTTTTATAATCATGAAGCCCATTATTCAGTTGTTGTTTTTTTTGCAATATTTTCAAGGTGAAATGTGAGTGACACTAAAAGAGCAGATGAATGTGAATCTGGCAGTGTTTTATAACACTGGTTATTGTACATCAGGGGTGTCAAACTCAATTCCTGGAGGGCCGGAGACCTGCAGAGTTTAGATTCAACTCTAATTAAACACACCCGATCCAACTAATCAAGTCCTTCAGGTATATTTGAAAACTACATGGTATGTGTATTGGAACAAAACTCTGCAGGGCTCCGGCCCTCCAGGAATTGAGTTTGACACCTCTGTTGTACATAAAGCTGCTGGTCTGAAATGAAATATCTGGTGAGTGGCACTAAAACAATAATGCTCTATCGAATTTGAAAGTAGTGTACCACCTACACTATACCCTACCCTTAACCTAGCCGATAGCGTTAACAAAAACAAACATTAGATAAAAACGCATTTGCTGAAACAACCACGCCATTTTATTTTGCTTCTACAAGTCTTTGAGCTCTTCTATCAAGACTAATGTTTCACAGGAAGTTTACAATGGGCAAGTTTATTATGTCAGCCTTATATGTTGAGCTAATGAGATGCCAACATCAAAATGTGTTCATGCACTATGGTAAAAGTGTTTTGAGGGCATAGCATTGTATTGTTCAAGGAACCGTGCAAAAATGAGCCTTTATTAGTTAAGAATCCCTTTAATCTTTTGGTTGTCCAAATTAAAGGGTAAGATCACCGATTTTCAGTCAGCTTTGTATTGTTCCAGTGTCGGCAGTATAAGTAAATGAACAATGTGCATAATTTGTCTTTGTTACCTCCACCCAGATATTCCTGTTTATTTGTCAACAAAAGTCTGCTGGATGATGTAAAATGCCACAGTTACAGGGCTTTTGTTGAAACTGCAGATTGTACTTCTGTATTTTTGTATCTCTGCTCTCAGACAGTCTGATCGAGCCCAGTGCATTATGGGTGTTGAAGTTTTCCTACCGATTTTCCCCACAGCCCTTTTTCTCTGATTTCTTTAGTTGTGTAGTGCCGATTAATAAAAAAAATTGCCTTTAATGAATTACCCCTTTAACAGACCAGTCTCTGCTTTTCTCTGTAATCTTCTATTCCCATTTTCCATAGGTCCAAGAAGTTCTTCAGCTTCATTGAAACCTGCCTGGTGAAGAATTACAACCATCGCCCCTCTACAGAGCAACTGTTGAAACATCCTTTCATTAGAGACCAACCTAACGAGAGACATGTCCGCATCCAGCTCAAAGACCACATTGACCGCACTCGTAAGAAGAGAGGAGAGAGAGGTTAGACACTTTAATACAGGGATTCTTAACAGGATATGTTTTTTTAAATAGTAAAACATTTTTAGTGCTGTGAAAGGGTTTCCTGAAAGTGCTGGATTGATATCAATTTCTTGATTTTTAGGCTTAATTTTGATGAACCGAGATAAATCGACTTAAATTCCAAAACTGATCTTTAAGTCTGTGCAGTTTTCAGTTGATGTGTGAACAAAACTTCACTAAACATTATTTGTAGTGCCTGCAATCACAATAAGCTTTGCACAATAAGCTTCTTTCTGTTGCTCATACCTGCATGCATCTTTGGATCAGACTGCGTAAACCTTGTTAATTAGCATTGGTTGTAAAACACATAGGCAATACCAATACCACTGTATATAATGTGGTACAAATACATATAAAGGTTGCCAACTCCGTATAATTTTTTGTTATCTGATTTTTGTGGTGTTTTATTTCACATTGTAAAGCCGAGTTAACAGAATTTTGCAGGAGTTTTTTTAAAGCAAATTTAAAAATGTTATGATTAATTTCTCCTTTCAGATGAGACAGAATATGAGTACAGTGGAAGTGAAGAAGAGGGAGAAGAGGCACAAGAGCAGGAAGGAGAGCCCAGGTATCACAAAACTTGCCAAAACATTTTTTTTGTTCCAAAGTAACACATACTTGGCTTCAGATGTATCTTGAAACTTTCAGCGTATTCCTGGGTGGTTTGTCGCAAGTCTTACTGATGTGTCCCCTCACCCTCAGTTCTATAGTGAATGTGCCTGGTGAATCTACTCTGCGACGTGACTTCATTCGGCTGCAGCAGGAGAATAAAGAGCGTTCAGAGGCACTGAGGAGACAACAGCTCCTCCAGGAACAGCAACTTAGAGAACAAGAGGAATATAAGCGCCAGTTATTGGCTGAGAGACAGAAACGCATTGAACAGCAGAAGGAGCAAAGAAGACGACTTGAGGAGGTTGGTCTCCAATATAAATATTGTGATTTTTGTCTTAATCTTGCTTATACTGTTCTGCATGAATGTGTGTGAGATTATGAGTGATTTTGGAGAAAATGGAAGTGCAGGCGGTTGACAGGCAGACCCATGAACATTTAAAGACATACACACATTAAAATGATTAAGAGGATTAAAATGGCTAAGACACATATGTAAAACCATTAAAACTCAAATGTATAGATATAAAACTATCTTAATATATATTGAGTGGTAAAAACATGTTTCTTTGTGTGACAGTGTCACAACATGTGCTGACATATCTTAAACTTTTTTTGAGGAATTCTGTTTATAATATTGAGTTTGTTCTTAGTGGTCCAGTGCTGCCTATTAATTCAGTTGATTTTAGTATGTCTATACTGGTTAGTGTTGATTGAGTGAACACCACTTAAGTTTAAATGTATAATGATCATAATGCAAGGCAAGCACATTACATGTACTGTATATGACATTTTTAGCGGCATTCAGTATGGGATTTGACTGTTTGATGCATAGATAAAGTAGGCAATTTCAGATAGATTGCTTATACAGATTTTAGAGTTTTTTGATTGTATCCTGGGGGTTTGTAAGATTAGTAGACTAAAACCCTATTCGCACGGGATTAAGATCACAGACAACCTCCGCAATTATTACAAATGACTGGAGGTCACCAGGTAATACTAATCCCGTGCGAATAGGGCTTAATAAGTTACAAAATTGTGTTGACATGTTAATCAAATTAGTTGTCACACACATCCCTGTTGTAAACATGAATTTGCAAAGCCCAAAGTAATCGAACTGTCCCCAGAAAAAAATAAGAAAAACATGCACAGATTCAGTATTTTCGTTTGGACAACATTCGGTGTAAAAATATGGAAAAAAAGACTCTCAACTTCTCACAGCAACAACGACGGGAGCGTGAGATGAGACGGCAACAGGAGCGGGAGCAGAGACGCAGGGAACAGGAGGACAAGAGACACAAAGAGGAAATGGAACTTAGACGTAAAGAGGAAGAAGAACGCAGGAGAGCCGAGGAGGAAAAGAGAAGGATTGACCTTGAACAGGTTACTTTATTAGATATCTCACATTTATAATAACATAGAACTTAAGCTAAACACTTGTTTGACTGTTTGTTTTACAGCAGTTTATCCACCGGCAGCTCGAGGAGGAGCAAAGACATCTTGAAATCCTTCAGCAACAGCTGCTGCAGGAGCAGGCCAAACTACTGGTATTAAATCATTTTGTTTCAGTTGTTTCATTGTTTCAGTCCTTCAGGGGGCATGCTCAGGGTAATTCTGGTTAATGCATGATGATTAAAATCGTGAAATGGCCTTAAGCAATTAACCAAATAAACTGTGAAAAAGTTATATTTTCTAATACATCATTAGAAACGGAATGGACATACGAGAGCACTGTACTAGCTCGCGGCGCCATCTGCAGGACAGATAAAAGGGTTCAAATGGTTCAGTTCACCAAATGCGAATAGAATCAGCGCTGAAACATGTTACTCGCCCGGTAACTTTATAAATGGTGGTGAGAATTTGAAATTGCTTAGTACTATCATAAAATTTGCAACGGTTGTGATGTAATTATATACAGGTGCATCTCAATAAATTTGAATGTCGTGGAAAAGTTCATTTATTTCAGTAATTCAACTCAAATTGTGAAACTCGTGTATTAAATAAATTGGCTATAATGTGAAGCGCTACACACACACACAGAGCTTGACATACATGCTCAGGGCAAGTTCTGCATTCCTACTGTATGTGTACAGTATGTTCAGTTGGCTTGTCTGGGGCCAAATTTCTTTTTATTTTTGATGCATTTATATTTTTGACATAAAACAATTTATTTTATTTGGATGAATTTGTTTGTCAGATTTACCGATTGTTATAACATCTCTAGTACTTTCCTTAGTTTCAGGTAGCCAAAGCTAAGTTAAAGCTTCTGGTTTCAAAGCAGTTGGAGAGTTTTTGACTATCAATTTAGCACGAATTTGGCTATATTCCCCAACATCAGCTCTCACTATCTTTGATCACAGGCAAGTGATTTCGTCCAGGAATCGTAAAATCAAAATGCTTTAAAAAAAAAAAAAAAAAAAAAAAGAATTTAGAGCATTCATCGGATCTTGCTCGTAGTATAATAATAATTTTATTTCATGTCATATTTGTGATTTTTTAAAATGATTTTTTAAAATGTAAAATTAGTTTTGAACAATAGCTATTCGTAATGTTCATATAGGCTATTCGTTATGAAAAAAAAATCGTTATCAAGAATGGCTTTATGAAGTTGTTTTAAAAAGTCTTTATAACAAATTTTAAGTAAAAGTTAATAAAATAAAATAAAAAAGAATTCTTGATAATATATTTAAAATGAGAGAAAATCACTGACATATTTAGGCTGTTTTACTAAATATGTTTTACGAATAAAACCATTTAACTTGCAATGTTAACTTATGAAATAAAATAAAGACAAGAAATAAATCACAACAAGATGTGTAATCAAGAAAAACATTTGA
Organism: Sinocyclocheilus rhinocerous; assembly: GCF_001515625.1. Taxonomy (NCBI): domain Eukaryota; kingdom Metazoa; phylum Chordata; class Actinopteri; order Cypriniformes; family Cyprinidae; genus Sinocyclocheilus; species Sinocyclocheilus rhinocerous. The sequence goes on from NW_015641065.1 coordinate 123,509, forward strand.
CAAAATTACAAAATGAACCTTTGACTTTTGACAGTGAACGCATAGCCGCATATAGCCTACAATCGCTGGCGTCAGTCACAAATATTAAACCTGTTTAAAAAAATCTTTGTGAAAACGACTGGTAACGACTGGTTTTTGAATTCTAAGATTATAATCTTTAGACAGCACACACTATGCGATTTTTCTGCAGACTGCAAACAGTGTCGTCAAGACCAAATTACATTCATAATCGGCATGACAGTTGTGTAGTGTGTTCTCGGCTTTAAACTCTGTGTGTGTGTGCGCATCCATGTTGCCTAGTAGCGAACGTGCTTGCAGCGGGATCACGTAATTTACGCAGAAACAACATTCTAATTTCTGATTGGCTGATAGGTGGCATTTAACTGTATAACTCGAAGACAGCTATGAACTTTAATTGTCCATTAATTGTATATAGCGGGACATGTTATCCCTTACTTCTTAGCGTGAGAAATACAAGGTGAGAGCGTGTGAACTGGTTGAAATGCGTATGTCTCACGGTGAATGCGTGAGACTTGAGAGCCCTGCAGTACTGTTTTCAGTTTCGATTCACTGCTGTGTTAGAGTCGCTTTCATTTGCATTTGGGAACGCAACATTCATCATTAGAATCGTTTATAAATCTGTTGTTGTTTACAAAGAGAAGTTTCAGTGTCACATGATCCTTCAGAAATCATTCTAATATGCAGATTTGCTGATCAAGAAACATTTACTATTTATTGTTATCAATGTTAAAAACAGTTTTTGCTGCTTAACATTTTTGTGCACAAACATTTGTGGTAAGATTTAAAAAAAGAGAGAGAAATTAATGATTTTATTCATCATACATTAAAGTGATGAAAAGTGAGTGAAGAGTGAAGATATTTAAAATGTTACAAAGGATTTATATTTAATAAATGTAATAAATATATTTGATAAATTTGAACTTTCTATTTATCAAAGAATCCTGAAAAATAAAATGTATCACAATTTCCAATCACCATTTGAGCATCAAATCAAATTGTAGTGATTTCTGAAAGATCATGTGATACTGAAAAGTAATGTAATTTTTTATTTGTAATAATATTTCACAATATTGCTGTTTTTACTTTATTTTTGATCAAATAAATGCAGCCTTGGTGAGCAGAAGAGATATATTTCAAAATCATAAATAATTGTAATGTTTCCAAACTTTTGGCAGGTACTTCTATTTATTCTTCTATTAATTCTATTAATAAAATTATTATATTATATTATTATTATCATGATTATTGAATGCTGCTTTTTATTTTTACAGGACAATAGTTTGTAATATTAAAATATAAGATATATCTTTTAATGTGATAAAATATATATTTTTAAATAAGTGCTGGGGGTGTGGCTTGGGGGCATGGTCAGATTTTCCTGCTTTTTTTGTCTCTAGCTGATCACATGCCTGAATATAAGACTGTTGGATTTGTATAGATTTAGCTGTGCATTATGGTGCCATACGCCAGACATGACAAGTGGATAAAATCAAAGAGTTAAAGATATTGTTTTCTATAATTTATGCATGCTGTGGCCACACATACTTCAGATATTTTTCCACATTGTGAGCTATTGTTATTAAGAGACAATTATGAAGGCTAGAGGATATACTGTGTATAGCCAATAGTAAAATAAGTTGTGTTTTGACATCTTGAAAAAAACCTTGGCAGCTTGGTCTGAATTTTTAAATACTCCTCCAAGGGATTCGTGCAATTTACACCCAACTTCAACATTATACTAATACACTGAGATGATAAATCTGGAATGGTCTTGCCATGGTGACTTATTAAATCAATGACAAAAAATGAAAACAGGAAGAGGCTCATAAAAGTTTATTGTGTGATTTAGATCAGACTTCAGTCTGAGTCTTGGTCATAGTGCCATCAGCTTGCAGCAATCAGTCAGAATGTGTCAATTACAACAGACGTGACGCATATATTCACATACATTAATGAAATTCGGTAGGCACATGGAACATCACAACACCTACAAAAAGTCTGTTAGAGCTATACCATGAACCCAACAGGAAGTTATAGGCTTAGATCTCTGCCACAATTCTGCGCGCAAAAGATCATATTTTGAGCGCACAAAAGTGCATTTTGCACACGCGCAATCTGAGTTTTGTGGAGAAAATGTTTGTTTCACAAAGAAAAAAGTATTTCAAGCACACGAAAATCAATTTTGCATTTAAAATAAGTTTTTGGATGTTGTGCAGACCTTCTCTTTTGCGCGTGCAACGTTTCACTAGCCAGCCAATCAGAGACGACAACCTTGCCTTGACAACCATTCACAACTTTTCTTGCATTATCACAACAGCAGAAGAGGAAAAATAGTGCATGCATAATTATTATGCAAGTTGAATTCTGATTATATTTTTTTCCAAGCACATTTTACCAATTCCAAACAACATCAATTTTAATAACTACTATTAATCTTGTATTTAATCACTTGTAATCTATATATTATTGTTCATGAAGGCTGGAAGTGAAAAACGCCTTATATTCAGGTGTGCATAATTAAGCACATAATTATTAAGCACATCTTCTATTAAACAGTGATACAAGAGGATGTGGTGCTGGTCCTTCAAGAGTCACTCTCAACTTATCTGTCTATAAAGCCTATATATATATATTAGTATAGAACAGTCAAGGGAGCAAGTATAGAATCCTAAAAAATGACCCCTGTGGCAGAGATGTAATCCCATAGGAAGTCAGTCATTTAGATTTTTCTCAGCAAATTGTGCTATTTAAATTATTTTTTTTTTTTGCTAAATTGTGAAGCTTTTGAGTTTTCGTTAAACGGCATGTCTGTCGTGGCCTGACAAATTTTGATGTTTGCATAGATAAACTGCGCTGTCAGCAGGCATTTCATAATCTAGAACGACAAAAACATTATTAGTAATTCTGATAT
>NW_015641065.1:126450-131208 GCF_001515625.1 Sinocyclocheilus rhinocerous
AAACACGCAAATAATTGGTATCGGTATCGGTTATAAAATATCAATATCGGTCGATCAGTAGTTGTAACTCAAACATGCAAGGTCCAATCTGCCCCAAACTTCACAAGTTTGATGAGAGTCCTGGCCCAAAGACATTCATGCATTCCACCCATTCATTCTCCAAACGGCTTATCCTCTGTAGAGTTATAGGAGGCCTGAACACATCTACACATGATGCACTCCCCCAACATGCACTAATGCTGCTTGTAGCAAATTGTTTTTTTTTTTGTTTGGTTTTTTTTTGCTTATTTTTCATTCACAAGGGACTTTTCTCCAGTAAATGGCCTTTTTTAGCCTTTTTACAGGTACATCTCAAAAAATTAGAATATCATGGAAAAAGGTCAATATTTTTTGTCACTCATTTCAGAAAGTGAAACCCATATATTAAGACATGGGCTACAAATGTCGCATTCCTCGTGTCAAGCCACTCCTGAACCAGAGACAACATCAGGAGCGTCTTACCTGGGCTGTGGAGAAAAAGAACTGGGCTGTGGAGAAAAAGAACTGGACTGTTGCTCAGTGGTCCAACCTTTTTCATGATATTCTAATTTTTTTAGATGTACCTGTATAGAATATTGAAATGATGGAATTAGAAAATGCTCTTTCCATGAACTGAACCATGACCTTTTATGAAAGAATAGTATTGTGTTGTGTCTTGGCAAGCTCTATTTATTATGTATTATCTTTTGTATTGTATTTATCCTGAAACCTTTAAATTTGTTCTTCAAAAAAAAAAGAAAGTTTAGAAAGTTTAAAATGTTTAAAAAGTCAATCGAATCAATGTTACACTATGGCTGATTCTACATCACTGCTGTTGAATCAACACTGAAATTATCAAAAAAGAATCAATGGTAATGTCAGTTAATCAATGTTACACTATAATGTTGATTCTGCATCACTGCCATTGAATCAATATTGAAATTAACAAAAACTGTCATTGGTAATATCGTTTGATCAATGTTTGTTGGAACATTGAAAATACAACTGAAATGTCAACATAAAATAATGTTGCCATCTGATGTACCAAGTTAATGTTGAAACAACATTAATATCTCTGACCATTTCAAAGTTTGGGGAAAACCTTTTCAAACATGAATGACACCTTTCCAGCAGTTGAGTCAATTTATTTTATTTGACAGTTTAACACAATCAATGACAAAAAGAGAGAAAAAAATGCTTTAAAAAAGAGAGAGAATGGGGCAAAAAGGACAAAAGCATTACATCCTTTAGAAATAACATTACTTTCAGAAGTCTGATGTCATTACAACAAGTGGTCCAGTGGTTCAAGTTTTCAAAATATGGCTTGCATCAGTCTACTGCCTCTTTTCCTTTGGGTTCTCTGACATCTGAAAAAGAAAGTATGATGTTACTTAAGAACAAGTCAATTCAGTTGTCATACATAGTCACATTCAAGAATGTTAATGACAGTTTCTTTAACCTCTTAACTGTCACCCCCCATTTTTGAACGTAGACGTGAAAGTGCATTATTCAAACTTAAATTCTTATAATTAATGAACGCTTTGGAATACAGACCCAAGGTTGGACTCTTTTTAAAGAAGAATACATTTTATTGTAGAAGTGGAATCATTTCAAAATATGAAAGTATCAAAAAGTTATAGAAGTTTAATTTTACTGTAAAGAAAATGCACTGTAAAATTTTTATTTTATTTTATATAAAATAAATATTTTTCATAACAGGTTTTACACAAAAATTGCTATAAAATTAAAGCCTTATGTCTAAGTAAGTTATATTCCAAATTTGAAGTTGATATAAAAAAAATTTAGGTTCCTGTGAGATTTTATTTAGGCCGTTATACCACAAACAGCCACCTGGTGACACCCCAACGCCATTGAAATTTTCTGTCACAAATGTCTACCTTTCTCTGTCAATATTACTTCTGTCACAAATAATCTTGAGACTCAGACCTTTCCAACGATATGTATTTTTTCAAGATTATAAAAGTTTTGATTGTAAAATACTGTTAATACATTTTGTAATATGACACTTGACACCACCCACTTAGGGGGAGGAGACCGCCAAAAGATTTTAAAGTACCATTTGCCTGGTAATCGCAATGTCCGATTTCAAAATTGTTTTCACAGGATGAATTTTGAGGTTTTAAGCTTTCAAATGATATCTAACTTAGGGTGATTACTAACATTTTTGATAGAGTAAAAAGGCAATAAATTATGTAATGGCTGACACTTAACAGATTAAAGCAGCTAATTCATCTTATGTAGGCCTTACTCTTTTTAAATATCACAAAATAGCCATGTCTGTCACTTTCTGAATGATTATGAATGATTGATTACATGTTTAAGCAGTTATCAGGGAGCAGGAGATAAGGCACAGGATAAGCTTCAAGTCCCAGGACAGGTGACGATCCTTTCGACTACAACGCAATGTATAATCAAATGTCACCATTATCAGGTGCTTCTCTTTTTTTCTTTCTTTTTTTTAAATTGTCCATCCTCATCTGCCTTCACTCCTACTAAAGGAAAGAATGCAAGGTGCTCTGCAAGCATTGCGTAATAGGTCAATACATGGGCTATGTGTATATAACTATGATATTCTTGCTCATGTTCATGTCATGAAGAATGTTCATGCACTTCAAGAAATCTGTTAAATATTGTTGGAACTTTCATCAGAAAATTCCTAATAAATATTACTAAAGCAAGATGCATGCACGTTTTAAGAATTTAGAAAAATGTATAGTTTATTCAAACACTTTAATAACTTAATGTATCCTATTAGATTCAGTAACAATAAATCAAATGCAAGTAACAAGCACGCAAAACAAAGGAACGGAGAAATAATAAGATAGATGCACCATTGTTTGAAGCCCAGAGAAGTCATGCATGTCAGGTGGTTAAACAAACAAGAATTCTGTATAGGATGCACCTTTGTTTTCTTTCTAATAAGGAAGCATCAATTAGATTACTGAGAGGTGCACATGCAGAACCAAAATGGGTGTTTACCAATCAGTGTGCATTTTCAAACTACACTTGTTTTTTTGTTTTTTTTTATAGACTTACTAAAATCATGAAGACCCACCCCTAAACCAAGCCCCTAGTCGATTAGAGCAAATCGGCTAAAGCAGTTGAAAATGCCCATCATGGTTTGACACGCCCCACTGATTGAGAGACACCCACTAGTGTTCTAGTGCCTGCATGATCTTGTGCTAATCAACTACAAATCACTGTTAGTTCAATGTCACAGTCTTTACCCATGTGTGCTGTCGACTTTCATCAAAATTTAAATTCTGATCCAACATACTTTAAACACTGAAATATCAATCTCAACCAAAATGTTGGTTTGGATAAAAACTTAACATTGTATCAATGTCACCATTGCTATCTGGGTGTTGCCTTGATACCTGCTGATCCTGTTTTGTTTTGTTTTTTTTCTCGCCCTGTTTGTCCCTCTCCCAGGCTGATGAGAGGTATCGTAAGAATCTTCAGGGCACCTCTCATGCTGCTCCACCCAAGCAGTCTCCTTTGCCACAAGGATCTGAACTGTACTCCAATGGAAATTCCACTGAGTCCTCAGGCATGCACAGGCCTATGGAACCACAAGTAACCTGAGAGAATTCACTCCTGTTTTTCCTATTTCTCCTCCCATCTCTGTCTCTCTGTCTCTGTTTAACAATTGTAAGAAAGATATTCAAATTTTTTAAACCTATAAGTGTAATTGTCGAATCATAAGGGGTACCATTTTAATGCCTTTGTCTCAGTTCAGTTACTTTGTGTGTTTGTTTTATACAGCATGTCTTTTTCTTAGGAGTAAACACATCGTCATGGCTAGGGGTGGGAATCTTTAGACACCTCACAATCCGATCCAGTTCCGATTCTGGATTCAATTTGATTAGATTCTATGATTGATCTGCAATTTGAATCCAAAAAGTGAAACTGATTACCCCTTGCCTAACTGCTAGTTGATCAAACCAGTTGTTAAGACAGTCTTAGAATAGTGGCTGTTTATACAACTGGCCCATGTTCTGATTTTGGGTGTTATCTTACCTAATTTTGTCGCTGGGTGAGTGGGTCTGTTGGATTATTCATTAAATATAACAAATAATTGTGTGTCTAATTGGTCCAGCTGCTACAGTGTGTAATTGGCAGCAAGAAGAATATGACTGTCTCTAGCACACACAAGAGACATTGCACATAAAAAAAAAAAGCTCAGAAACATTTAAAGAGAAAATCACAATGCATCGGAGAATCAGCTTTTTTCTCCCACCCCTAGTAATGCTTACTGTGTCACCTGTGTTCCAGACAAGGTCGGAAGAGGGAACATCCATGTTGAAATGTCCCAATTCAAACATCAGTGAGTTTGAGTCAATCACACGTCATGTTTAACATAATGACCACGTGGTCTCGTCAGAAACAGAAAAAAAATCAACATAAAATTTCGTTTTGAAAACAGTTGACGAAAAGCTACAATTAAGATATCATTTTATAATCTTAATGTCTAATGTTTTTAAGTTTGACTTAAGGTAGTTCCACACATGTTAGTTGGAAGCAGTGACGTCAAATGGCGCATCTTGCTGAGGTCGGGGTTGATCGATCTACAGGTTCACAGGTTGGATATCCGACTTTAAAGGGGTCATCGGATGCTACATGCACTTTTACAAGTTGTTTGAACTCAAATGTGTGTTGGCAATGTGTGTACACAACCACCCTATAATGATAAAAATCTACCCAGTGTTTTTTTTTTTA
>NW_015641065.1:131705-153967 GCF_001515625.1 Sinocyclocheilus rhinocerous
GAGAGCGGCTCGGAAGAGAGGGGCGGGGTCAGCAGAGCTCATTTGCATTTAAAGGAAAATGCTATAAAACGACTTGCTCTGAAAAAAGCTGTTTTTGACAGGGTAAAAAGGGTGCTGTTTTACACTACAGGGCTCGACAGTGCAACCATTTCAGTCGCATTTGCGACTGAAAACTACTGCGTACAAAAGATGACATACTTTTAATAAAGTTAGAGGAGTCAAATATTACCTCGTAATGGGAAGGCTACTTTTTGATAACATTTTGGATTATTGATTAGAAGGTGCTCCTAAAATTTTGAACGTGCTCCTAAATTTTTAAATTTTCACAAGTGCTCCTAAAAAGAAAAGTAAGCGTCAAGCCCTGCACTACCATTGAGAAATTTTAACCAAACTATGTTACAGAATTTTCATTAAGACCCTGAAGAATCATATCAACTTGTGGAAAATGGGCATCCGATGACCCCTTTAAGTGGTGTTCCAGATGTTTTTTCAAAGTAGAAAGTGGGAAAAATCTGAATTTCGAGTTGTCTGGAACGCAGCATAAGACTCATGACAAGACATGTCATGACATGTGAACAAACCATGTGAATGAAACTGAACTGCTCAAAGCTTCTGGGTGACATAACCCTGCTGTCATCTGTGAATTAATAGTCTCTCTCATCTTTCACAGTCTGCATCATCCTTATCATCCGTCTTGTTTACTCCTTGATTACTTAGTGTGTCTACCCTCCATGTCACTCTTTCCTGTTGTTCTCTCCCCCTCCCCGAAAGGTCCAGTGGTCTCACTTAGCTGCTCTAAAGAGCAACTCATCTGTACCCCCTGTGTCTCACTCCCAGTCCTTCAGTGATCCTGTTCCTAGTTTTGCACAGCTTCATCTTCGCTCTCAGGACTCCTCTCACCAGCACCACCCAGTGCACCCTTCATACCCTGACCACTCTCAACGTCTTTCTCAATCCAGGGGCCACGAGGCCCCTGAGCAGACCCTTGATGAAGAGGTGCCCCCGAGGGTAAGAAAAGGGACCATTGATTAATTTTTAGAGACATCTGTCTGATACTAAGTAGCACTATGAGTACATTTATGTTTTCACCCATAACTCTGGAATTGTATAGGCTAAAATCTTGTTTAAATGGATAGTTCACCCCAAAAAATGAAAATTATGTGATCAGTTACTCACCTTCATGTCATTCCATACCCATAAGATTTTTTTTTTCTTTTCAAAAGTCAAATGAAGATATTTTAATTAGGGATGCTCCGATCAGGATTTTTGCAGCCAATACTGAGTACTGATTTCTTGTCATGGTGATCGGCCGATACCGATGCCGATTCTGATGCTTCAAGCTTTATATAGACTGTTTCATCGGGCGCACACGCCTGGCCCGAAGTTAACTTCCGGTCTTTGTTAGCTGCTCTAAAGAGCAGCTCATCTGTACCCCCTGTGTCTCACTCCCAGTCCTTCAGTGATCCTGTTCCTAGTTTTGCACAGCTTCATCTTCGCTCTCAGGACTCCTCTCACCAGCACCACCCAGTGCACCCTTCATACCCTGACCACTCTCAACGTCTTTCTCAATCCAGGGGCCACGAGGCCCCTGAGCAGACCCTTGATGAAGAGGTGCCCCCGAGGGTAAGAAAAGGGACCATTGATTAATTTTTAGAGACATCTGTCTGATACTAAGTAGCACTATGAGTACATTTATGTTTTCACCCATAACTCTGGAATTGTATAGGCTAAAATCTTGTTTAAATGGATAGTTCACCCCAAAAAATGAAAATTATGTGATCAGTTACTCACCTTCATGTCATTCCATACCCATAAGATTTTTTTTTTCTTTTCAAAAGTCAAATGAAGATATTTTAATTAGGGATGCTCCGATCAGGATTTTTGCAGCCAATACTGAGTACTGATTTCTTGTCATGGTGATCGGCCGATACCGATGCCGATTCTGATGCTTCAAGCTTTATATAGACTGTTTCATCGGGCGCACACGCCTGGCCCGAAGTTAACTTCCGGTCTTTGTTTGTTTATCAGTCTGGCTATGGCGCCGGCTACAAACGCAGTTAAAGTTAAGGTGATGAGTAGACTGAAGTTGGGCTCAGGGGGTTGTGCTGTGGTATGTGTTTCCCATACATTTATTTATTTTTTGGTGCTCACCACAATATCAAAACTGACTGATTTTTCAAAAGGCTTCGTTGAATAAACATGAGCACGTACTGCACGTTTAAAAATCAAAACTATTTCTGAAGGAAGCCTATCTTTAGAAAATTTCCGATGTCATTTTCATTTCATCTTTAACCATCCATTCATCATATCATCATGCAACAATCTGCTGTGTAGATGAATCATGCAAAAACATACATGACAAACAGCGAATTTTTCATTGTTTCTCGAAACGTCATAGCATTGCCACACCGTCGATGACATGACTGCGGCGCCAAATCATTCATGTCCCCACGCAGCATGTACGTCGTCACGCATTGACGTCATCAAATTGCGATCGGTTCCTGAGATCGGCCAAGTTGGTGAGTACCGATCGAGTCATAAAATATGATTATCGGCCGATACCGATCTCCAGCCGATCGATCGGAGCATCCCTAATTTTAATGAAACCTGAGACATTTCTGTCTCTCCATTCAAAGTCAATTCAACCAAAACTTTCAAGCTTCAAAAAGTTCCTAAAGACATCATAGAAGAATGAATATGAATCGAGTGCTTTAATCCAAGTCTACTTAAAAGACATGATCACTTTGTATGATGAACACATTTTATTTACACTTTTATTCACATAGACAGTATAATAATAATGGAGGCTCAAATGTGTTTGCTTGACGCACAAGAGCCACCAAGGTTTATTCTCGAAGGTCACACAAGCAAGTTTTAGTGTCCGCTAGAACAAATGAGGTTTGTTCTCATGAGTCAAGCAAGTGTGGTTGATCTGCCATTGACCATATTTAATGTGACCGTATGTGCATGATTAATGTTTTTATGTGAAAAAAAAAAACTTTTTACTTTCATGGTCTGTTTACCATGAAATCTGGAAAGTAGGGGTGTCAAAATTAACGCGTTAACACATGCGATTAATTATTTCAGTTTGACACGTTTAAAATATTAATAGCAATTAATGCGGGGTCGGAGCTAAGGTTGGCCACACCACTCACAGCTGCTGCTTCTGTCTCTTTTTTTTTTTCTTGACAAGAATTGCGTTTATTTAGATGCAGAACATGTTTACAACCACATCAAATGGGAGACTTTTCAGACGCACACTCCAACTAGTCAAACAAGTGTGGAAAAGGTACACGTGACGAGGGAGCTTCAGTAGAACAACAGTGAACTGCAGTCAGATGAGATGTCAGGCCATATGTCAGTAAAAACAAATTTTCCTGTCCTGTCAGCCGTTATACTGTGCTCATAGCACGTGCTCTTCAATTGCACGCACAAATGCAGCGGCGTGCACTGTAGCCTATATCATTTCGTATTAAAGCGCAAAAAAAACTACAAGCATGCAATATCGTAGTTATGTCTTCAGTTAAATCATGAAGTTACTAAAAAGGCAATTAAAGCTGCCTTAAAACTGCATGTAAGTGGTTTTCAAAAGTGTCCTGGAGCACCGTCTCCTTCATCTAACACACCCTATTCAACTCGTCAGCTCATTAGCAGAGACTTTAAGACTTGAAGTGCGTCAGAAAAGGTAATGAGTAGTGAGAAAATACGATGCGTGTCAGTTCCACATCATGTTCAGCAGCAGCAGCTCTTAAAGCAGCCAAAATAACCTAATAACACAGCTGCTGTGATGTCTGTTATTCAAAGAACAAAAAATAAAAAGAGGAGATCAATAACTTTTGTACCTTTAAAGATTCATCTCTATTTAATTTAGAATTTAGTGTTTGATAACTATTCAATTTCTGTATATTTCTTACCTGCTAAAGGGCAGAGGTAGCTAAATATGACATTTATTATAATGGGTTTATGTAATGATTGTTTTAAGTTCACTTAAATTAGAAGTTGTTTTTAAAAGTTTTTTAAAGTAATGTTTAAAATGATAGCTCTCAATTATACTGTAATGTTGAATGGCTCTGGTCTATAGTTAAATATTAGGGGGAAAAAACAATTTCATAGAGACAGTAGTAGTATTGGTATCAGTGATACTCGCCTTCAGTCATAAAAACAAATATTAAAAATATACTGTATGTTGTTTCAACTTTAATTTGAAGATTGAATGTGAAATTATTGAAATATAAAAGTATATTTAAAAACTTTGTTAGGTGGGATTAATCTCGATTAATTTCAGAAAAATGTGCAATTAATTATTATTATTATTTATTTATTTTTTTTATCAATTGACAGCACTACTGGAAACCAAATATAGTTTTAGAATTTTTAACAAAAATTAGATTGTAAAAACCTGATTTAGTTTTACCATAAAATTTTCTTGCCATTAAAATAGCCACAGAATCTGGCATGGTGTTAAAAATAAACAAACCACATTTTCTCCACTTTTTAATACTGCTTGATCTCTTATAGTGCTACTTGTTTCTATACAAGTAATAATTTGTGCTAGTTGCTTTAAAATAAAATGTAATATAATAATGTATTTAATATTGACAAGATCCTCTTCTTACTTTCCTGCAAGGTGCCAGTAAGAACAGTATCCAGATCTCCTGTGTTGTCCCGTCGAGATTCTCCACTACAAACTGGGCTGCATAACAACCAAGCTGGACAGAGGAATGCTGGAATGTGTGATCTTTAACATAATTTATATGTAGAATATTCACCTCTGACATTACATGTAAAAGTTTATATTTCTCAGGAAAATGTCAGTAATTTTGTCTTTTGACCTCTCTTCCTCTTAGTAACATGGAGCCACGGCTGCTGTGGGAGCGGGTTGAACAGCTCTCATCTAGACCAGGTAGTGGGAGTTCGTCTGGCTCCAGTAACTCCAGCTCTCAGACTGGATCACAGGCCAGCTCAGGGGAGAAGTTCAGGGTCCGTTGTGAGTATTTTTATTTATTTATTGTTTTATTAACACACTGACATTCAAACTAATTCAACACTCTTTAGAAGGGGTGTCCAAACCTGTCCCTGGAGGGCCACTGTGAAATAATTATGAATAACACTTTTGAAAACTTTTACTATATTACACTATTAGAGCTGCTGAGATTAACTAATCATGAAAAAAATTATTATATTTTTATAAAATATATATAAAATATTTTATAGCATTATATTTTGAACTACTGCCGCTGCATCAAAGGTTGCAGCTCTGAGCATTGTAGCCGATCACAGTCATGTCTATTGAGCGCATGAATGCAGTTAGGCACCGTGCACGAAAGTGCACGACACCGTGCACGAAAGTGCTGTTGTGAGTGAGCCATCTTTTTTTTTTTTTCAGTCTCACCACTGCAACTCAATTTTTGCACTCTCACAAATGCTTTGATCATAACTAACACACTGCAAACACAATGTAAATAAGAGTTTCATTGTGCAGTGTAGACAGTCATAGATAGATATTTGGATCCTCTTTGTACAATTTCTGGGTCACAGCCTTTTTACTTGTTAACAATAATATCTTAAACCCCATCAGGTGTATCCCCCGAATATAGAACTTCAAATGACTTGGGAATACGAAGAGTAAAAATACTGGTAATAATAGACCAATATACCTTCTCAAAAACTACTCATCTTCGAACACTAACAAAATATATGTGCATGATGTGCTGTGCAGGCAGTCTTTTGCTCATGTATTCATTTCTATTATGTAATAACCCGGAAGTTGAAAGTGAGTCGTTTTGACAGCTTTGTTCCAATAAAAGCAGTTTCAGCAAGGATGTTTTGAGTTCTGAAATAGGAATAATTCGTAGTCGACTGAACAGTAGGTTCCACGTACCGTAGCATTGGTTGCCCAGCTGTCGTTGACAAATATACATAGTCCTCCTCCGATGCTTTTAAATGATTTCTGGCTGTCACGGTCCAGGCGAATGAACGAATATCCCTCGAGGTTTATGTCATCAATCTCCTCCGTTAGCCATGTTTCAGTAATGCAAAGCAAGTTCGTTCTCTTGAAGTCTCTATTATATCTCATTAGTGCTACAAGTTCAGACATCTTGTTTTTAAGTTAGCGGGCATTAGTTAGAGTTATTGTGGGCAAAGGAAAACGGCTGCCTCGTCGTTTAAGTCCTATGTTAAGTCCTGTGTAATAGCCAAAATGTATTTTGAACGTAGTTACTGAATTTCATGGTTTCATGGTTCACTGTTAGTGTTTTCATACCACACATTTCATGATGGCTATTTTAGAGGTGTGTCTAGCGAGCCACAGACTCTTGAATGTTATTCAGAACTTTTCGAATTAAAAGCTCTCAATTCATCTCAAAATAAAACGTTGCAAAAACGTTCTCATACTTTTATTTTGAAGGCAAAACCACAAAAGACGAAGTGATTGTGAGTAACTGTTGCTGTCATGCTGCCAGATATTATTGCTGGCGGGCCAGCGGGCCGCCTGTTGCCGACCACTGTTCTATGCAATTGTTTTGATAAAGGGAAACAAGTTACAAGTCTAGTTTCAACATTATTTATTCTTCAAACTTTTCTCTTTAAATACAGTAAATATCAGCTGCATACAAAGTGACCATCATTTGGTTTTTGACTACTGACTTCTGACTTCAACAATTTGGACATGAAGCTGCATTGAGATCCCCATATCTCTGGGATTGAACCATATAGGGCCTTTGAAATTATGATTCCAAAAGAAAAGTTTAAGAACCAGAATGTAAAATCATACTGAGATATCTTTAATACTTCTTGAGTTACAGGCACGCAAACTTTGGAAAAATAATATATATAGCACTGAGACAGGTATGAGCTATGCAATTGTTTTGATCGAGGGAAACATGATACATTTCTAGTCTCAACATTATTTGTTCTTCAGACATTTCTCTTTAAAAGAAAAAAGAATCGGGTGTATGCAAAGTGACTCACATTTGATTTTTTTTTTACCACTGACTCCTGGAGCCATATTGAGAGCCCTATATCTCTAGAACTGAACCATATAGGGCCTTAAAAATGAAGATACCAAAAGAAACGTTTGTTAAAACCCAAAATCTAAAAGGGCATTAAGATATCTTTAATACTTTGTAGCGTCTGGACCAATCAGACACACAATATAGTTTTGTTAGTTATACTTGAGTTACAGACATGCAAACTTTGGAGAAAAATTTAAAAGTGCTTTTTTTCCTATTTTTGAATGGTCACCATTGGCATATAATGCAACAAAGATTATTAAATTCAACCGATTTTACTAATAGACCAACCAATTTCTCTCTGAAAACAACATAATGCTGCCATCTTTCTGAAGTCATTTTTACCTCCTTGTAATTTGGCTCTGAATCCCAGATGAAAATTTCCATTTTGACCCACCTCAACAAAATAGTGGAATTTGTTTCTGGAATTTGGTTGATTTGACACTGAATGACCCAAATGAAATCAAAACTTTGTATAAGACACATCTCTGACATGAGCTTTTTCAACAAGCTGTGGGGATCAAACCGGCTTTGGCAAAAATTGATCTGGACGTGTCCCACCCATCTACCTGAAAATGACTCTTGTGCATTATCACTCTCTCTGCAGCCTCTTCGAAGTCTGAGGGCTCACCAATGCAGCTGCCAGAGATTGCTGGGAAGAAGTCAGAAAAGAAGAAAGACTTTGTAAGACCAACTAGACATGCTGTAAGTAATTGTTGTCCTTTAATGTCAAATCATCTGATTTGTTGGTGCACAGATATGACAAAAAGGCCTCATATTCAGACAGATTTATATTGTTTCTATTGACAGTTTCTATTGAACTTAATGATAGATACATTCACACTGAACATTTTTACTCTGGGTGTAGATCTCTCTTTCTTTACTCCTTTTGCTTTATTTGAGGTTTTTGAATGTTATGGGTTGTCCATGGTGTTCTTCACCATTAATCAGTCAATCCCTCTGACAATTTAAACTAGGTAGAAGTAGTGAGTTGGATGACGTTTTTGCTTTCTGCACATATTGTATTGTGATATTTGATTTTACTGCACTTGGATCTTTTTGAATAGCTGTACATTTTCTGTTCAAGTGAACACCATTCCTTATGAAAGTGTTTTTTTTTTCTTTCCAAGTTTAATTGAAAGCTTTTTTAAATTTAGTTGTTTTTTTTAATTGGCAAGACACATGTCAAGTTGCTGTGCAGACACTGAGATGTTGATTTGCTGCCTTTTTTTATTTACAGTTTTTACTGTTACAGTGATGCATCTTTATGCCTTATCAACATTCCTGAATTGCAACCACCTTGCACTATGTTATTGACTGGCTGAGTACTCTACAAATTATTATTGTAATAATACAACTTTTCTTTTCTTTTGACAGCCTGCATCGTTCATAGAAGGACGCTGCTGTGATTTAGGTTAAAAACTTATAAATACTCAGAACATATCAGACTATCTGTAACAGACAAAGCAATCGTGACATAATTAAAAACATTGGTACTCACACTTGTGTGTTGCGACATTTCTGACTTATCCAAAATGGTCAGCACAACATCGTCTTTTAGTTTCAATCTCTCTGAAAATCCTGCGTCGAATTGTCTTGTTTAAAAAAGAATCTGCAGGATAAAGAACCGAACAAATGACCAGGTTCTTATTGACGCAATCTGAACCTTTATTTAAAAAAGTTCATCCACTCGTTTCTAATGTTAGGATCAGAAGGAAGGCAGTGCAAAGACTGCACAGCATCTTGTTATCCTCTGAGCCATCTTTATCATTTGGTTGCTGAGTAAACCTGTGTTTGCCTCTCTCGTTATTTACCTACTGCATGTGCAAAAAGAGGCAGTGATGTAGAAGTAGGCACATGTAAAAGGCATATGTCAAGTTGCTGTGTAGAGACAGAGATGTTGATTTTATTTTTTTCTTTCAAATTTTTACTGTTACAGTGATGCATATTTATGCCTTATCAACATTCCAGAATTGCAACCACCTTGCACTATTTTATTGACTGGCTGAGTACTCTAGAAATTATTATTGTAATAATACAACTTTTCAGTGTGAAAGAGAGGAATCAATTTAAGAGTGCTGTTGACAAAGACCCTTACATGTAGACTTTTCCCACACCTCCAGGATCTCACTGCTCTGGCCAAGGAGCTGCGTGCAGTGGAAGATGTGCGACCTCATAATAAGGTGACAGATTACTCCTCATCAAGTGAAGATTTAGATTCAGATGTAGATGATGACGTGGTGGAGCAGGAGCAGGGTGATGAATCCACTTCAGGAGCAGAGGACTCAAGGACATGGCATGTGACACAGTCCAATTAATTAAAACACTACTCAGGAAACCATATAGAACACCACAAATCTTTTAAGGATGAATTGTTTTTCCTCTCCAGCTCATCAAAGTTGAATAATGGTGAAACCGAGTCAGTGAAAACCATGCTTGTTCATGATGAATCGGAGAGTGATCCAGCCTCCACCACACCTAGCAAAGATGTAACTTTAATCGTTAGACAGGTATTGTAAAAATAATTAGTTTTCTCAATTCATCTCAATTTCACATATCACATATCATATCACATATTTTGTCATCATGTGTTCCATTTTTGGGGGGGTTTATGTTTTGTCAAAAAAAAAAAAAAGGTGTACTATTTTTTTTTTAGAGCAGGGCAAGACAAGACAAACGAGTCAAATACAGTGTTTAAGCTGATAACTTCTGCAGAATGCAGCATTCCTTCCTTCAGACCCTCGTTCTCTTTTTAGCTGAGTTCATACTGAACTGTCCCTGTTCTTGGTTCCAGAGCATAGCTGAGAGAAAGCATTTGCGTCCCATTCCTGGGCCCAGTCTGGGTCCAGGTTTGAGCCCTTCACACAGTCAAAGTCACCAGGAGAGAAACTGCTATGCAGGCTGCATTCACCTGCTGCCTGACCTCATCCAGCAGAGCCATCACTCCCCTTCATCCTCCCCCTCATCCAGTCATGGCAGCCCATCTATGTCCCCCCAGATTCCCATGGACATGCTGATAGTCAGTGAGGTATGTCCCCTGCCCTCGGGAATTCTGCTGCTTCATGTGGGCTCTACTATTCTGACTGCTTCTAACAAAACCATAGTTTTTTTGAGGCCATAGTAGCACATAAAGGCCTCTTCCCACCAAATGCAAGAAATCACAAGCCATTGGTCAATTCATAGCAAGCGCAAAATGAATATCAGCTTTTCATACAGCAGATGGTGCACAACAGACATTTATCTGTGCATGTCTCTAGCAATTTTTTTTTAGCTTATTTCAACTCGTAAGTCTAATTTGTAATCGGAGAGAATCTGTGAATGTTGACAAGATCAGTTGTCTTAAGTGGAAAAATAGTCGGTTTGCTAAAGATTCTGATGTATGGCTGAGCAATAAAACGATCGCGATATAATTTTCCTCGATAAAACTATAAGAAGAGTTTGATAAATGTTTGATATAATGTTTATGCACCAAAAGCGGAATGAAACAGCGCTACTAATTTGAACCGTGCCACACGGACCATTTGTCCACTCGCAGGGCTCGCAGGGCTCTCAGGTCTCACGCATTCACCATGAGACACACGCATTTCAACCAGTTCACATGCTCACACACCACACCTTCTATTTCTCACGCTGAGAAGTAAGGGATAACTTGTCCCGCTATATACAATTAATGGGCAAGGCTAAGACATACGGAGGGAAGTTTTCTGCAGAGTTCATAGCGGCTCGAGTTATACAAAGTTAAATGCCACCTACCAGCCAATCAGATATTAGAATATTTCCACGTAAATTACGTGATCCCGCTGCAAGCACGTTCGTTGCTAGGCAATATGGATGTGCACACCATACATATCTATGGCGCGCACACAAGGAGTGTAAGCAATGACTATAGAAATTCAAAGACAGTTCACTCCTATACTTATGAATGGGAGAAACTGCAACGCGCAGTATGGCGGCCGCAAAATAGTCCCTTCTTCTAAATGAAAGAGCCAGTCGCTGACTGGCAAAGTGATTGCGTCACTGCAGCGGCCGTTAGAAGCTCCGGTTCCCATAGAAACCTGAGGCTAGACCAGCCAGTGCGTATGCGCATGCACATTGGCCGGTCTAGCCTGAAAAATAAGCTTTTTTTAATGCTATTTGAGCATAAGAAACAACATTCATGGGGCAGTTAATTTCAGATTTTGTTGCGGATTTGAAATATGTAATTTATTTGTGAGTTCATAGGGCAGTTTTTGAGATTTCAGGATTCCCCCATTCATTTAGACTCTTGGATGAGCTATCTGGAGTTGCAAATATGGCCACCGAGTGAACAGACTTTCCATGAAAGGGACTTTGGTGTAAGTTGGAAGAGCAAGATTTGATTAAATGCTGTAGGTAGCCCCTTAATTGGATGAAATCACTTGCCTGTGATCAAAGATAGTGAGAGCTGATGTTGGGGAATATAGCCAAATTCGTGCTAAATTATTATTGATACAGTCAAAAACTCTCCAACTGCTTTGCAACCAGAAGCTTAAACTTAGCTTTGGCTACCTGAAACTAAGGAAAGTACTAGAGATGTTATAACAATTGGTAAATCTGATAAAAAACAGACAAATTCATCCAAATAAAATAAATTGTTTTATATATTTCAAAAATACAAATGTATCAAAAATAAAAATAAATTTGGCCCCAAACAAGCTGGACAGCAGTGATCAATGTACATACTGTACACATACAGTAGGATTGCAGAACTTGCCCTGAGCATGTGTGTCAAGCTGTGTGTGTGGCTATTTTCTGTCCTGTTTTGACCCCCCTCGTCAGAACACACTGTTTGGATAGGCATGACGCATTATAGATTTGTAAGTAAACGCCTACTGCTGTGATTGGCTAACAATTGCTAATTTCAGTTATAGGCATAGCCATTAGCCTATAACACATAACTGAAACATAACATTACAATAACTGGGCACCAAAAACAATAAATAAAATATTTGGGACACTACAACTCCTCATAGGCACATTGGAAGGCAGTCCAAAGACTGCACAGCATCTTGTTATTCTCTGAGCCATCTTTATCATTTGGTTGCTGAGTAAACCTGTGTTTGCCTCTCTCGTTATTTACCTACTACATGTGCAAAAAGAGGTAGTGATGTATAAGTAGGCGTTGATCTTCTTCTGCAGAGGCGGTCTTTCATCTATGAAATCATAATGTGACAAATTGTAAAATGAGTCGTTTTGGTAGCTTGGCTTCAATATAAGTTGTTTTTGGACTAACAAGAAAGTTTTGAGTTTTGAAATTTATGGGATGTTTTTATAGTACAATGACCACTTGTATGTTGAAAGATAAAGGAAATTTTGATTTTTCACTTCATGAGCCCTTTAAAAGGTGTTAGAAACATGCATGCTAGCAGCAATGCTAACGCATGCTAGAACCATGCTAGTAATGTGCTAAAAACATCATAAAACAAGTTGTAACAAGTTCAAACTTTCAGGACATGCCCCACCCCCAAACCCCCTATTTATCTAATTTAACTCGCGAAGGAATTCCAGAAAGGAGATAAGGGCTGACCTTGAACTGAAAGCATTCTCTGAAAGAGTTTTTGGAAACTCTTCGTAAAATGAGGTGACGTTTCCCGTACGTCACCATTCCATAGAATTTAAGCCCTGCAGTACCTCAAATGCCCACAGAGGTATTTTATAACATTATATACTGTAGTATGTAAAAAGTTATTTTCTCATAAGTCTAGATCTGGTTTGATCTAAAAATCTTATTTAATGTTTTAAGGACAAGAACAGCAAACAAATGCTTGTGGGTCTGAATATTTCCCAGACTCTTTACGTTCTGAACTGTTGTCATTTGCTTTTACTTTATTTCATCTTTAACCTAACTTTTATGCCATCTGTACTTCCCATTTAGTTACCCCAGTGTATCTTGTTTGGTTTTGAATTGACATAAATTACATTAGTTACATTACATTTCATGTTAAGTTGACATATTAGGGACTTTAAGAAAATCATTTAGAGACTAGATTTTAGCTTATTTTGTGAGTAGCCAGTTTCAACGTGTTAATTGAGAAGCTCAAACGTATCACCTTAAATTGTTCTACCCTGTTTCTTGTCTTATTTTTTGTCCTATTTCAGACACAGTCTGCCAGCAACACACTTCAAAAACACAAGTCTTCTTCCTCTTTTACTCCATTTATCGACCCACGTCTTCTACAGATTTCCCCTTCCAGTGGCAGTTCCCTCAACAACATGGGTAAGTCATTCTGAAGTCATGGGCAAGTATTTCTTCAAGACCTGAGACTTATGTGACGATATTTATTGTGGCAACAATATGTGTCTATCAATAGAAATTTTGCTATATTGAGTATACTGGGGTATGCAAATATATATACACAAAGCCCAGGGCATGTCCAAAAGTGAGTTTTGATTGAGTAACTTGTAGATAAGTGGTGACTCGAGCCACAAACTGTTTCTGTCCTATTTGGTGTATTGGTTCATCCAGTTAGCTAAAAAGAACCAGTTCAAAAGAAAGTTTTGTTCAAAAATCAGACATCACTACTCGAGTCTCACGTGGAGCGGAAATGAGAAAGGAGAGGCACAGTTTTTGCTGTTAAATGATGAAGTGTCATGTGACCAAAACCCAGTATATTGCCCTGTGAGGACCACGACAGATTATTCAGTTTCTCTATTGTTTTACTTGAATGCTACTACTATTACATAGACCTACTGTACCTGAAAAACATGTTTACTGTTTTTCATTTGTATCTTTGTTCTTATTTTTTAATAACAAAGCTAAAATAACAAAAATAACTATATTGTGATATATTGTTATATTAAATAGCCTTATAATATCTTATTTAATGAAAAGAGTATATAAAACTACTTGGTCATATCGCCTAATACTAATCATATGTATTTATCATTTGGAGCCAGTGTTTTATGAAAAATCAATACAGTTTATTTTTTCTTGATGTATATTTAAATTCATAATACATATATATATATATATATATATGTACGTGTATATATATATATATATATATATATATTGTATATGTGTGAAATACATTTAAATTCTTGATTAATACATTTTAGCTAAATACATTTAAATCACAAGCTGATTGTATGAGTGTGTTTTCTCGGCAGGCTTTAGTAATGAAGGACGTATGCTGGACCCATCTCGTAAGGGCTCTGTGGTGAATGTAAACCCAGTAAACACTCGCCCACAGAGTGACACACCAGAAATCCGCAAATACAAAAAGAGGTTCAACTCGGAGATTCTGTGTGCTGCACTTTGGGGTATGTACTACACAATAATAGCCCACTGGAAGTAGGACATGTGGATACAGAAAATGAACACCTTATTGTTAATTTTTCATGACTCTCTCTTTTTCTTATTTCCTTGTGTAGGAGTAAATCTGTTGGTAGGAACTGAAAGTGGCCTCATGCTTCTTGATCGAAGTGGGCAGGGGAAAGTTTATCCACTTATTAACAGACGTCGTTTTCAACAAATGGATGTTCTTGAAGGCCTTAATATTCTAGTGACAATATCAGGTTAAAGAATATATGACTGACTTGTCAGAGCATGTTTAAATTCTTGCTCATTCTTTTAGCGAATATTTGAATTTTCTGTTTGCAACCCTTTTACAGGAAAGAAGAACAAACTGCGAGTTTATTATCTGTCATGGCTGAGGAACAAGATTCTGCATAATGACCCTGAGGTGGAAAAGAAACAGGGTTGGACTACAGTGGGGGAGCTGGAGGGATGTGTGCACTACAAAGTCGGTAAGTTTCCAGCTGTCAGGCATGGTTAGTACAACAGGAATCTGTAAAATACAATTATAAAAATTTATCTTTTTTTTTGTCACTTTCTAGTTAAATATGAAAGAATCAAGTTCTTGGTTATTGCCTTGAAAAGTTTAGTGGAAGTGTATGCTTGGGCACCAAAGCCGTACCACAAGTTTATGGCCTTTAAGGTGAGTGCAATACCCGACATACTCAAATCACACCATTTTCCCACCTAATTCAGCTTCAATGTATACTTCTCTTCACACTGAAGGTACTGGATGCAAAATTTTGGAATAATGTCAATCCACAAATCTGACTTGTGATGCAGCACTATAATTCACATTGTTCGTTCATTTAGAACTGGTTCCCCAACTGAGCCTAGTTTCTCTTGAGGTTTTTTGTCCATTTCCGTCACCTGATGATGGAGTTTGGGTTTCTTTGGCTTGTTTAGTTAGGGTTTGACAAACAATTAATATTCAGTAATACACCACTGACACTATCGGATAACCGTATTTAGCTGAATAACAATATTATTGTCTTTTTAGAGCTGCTTTACAATTTAATTTATTTTTATAACTGATAACATTGCACCATTGACACTGCTGCCATTTCATAATTGAAGAGTTTTACAACACTAACACTGTTTATTTCTGTGAAGATGCTTTCAACAAACAATCTGTATTGTACAGTCAAACCAAAATTTATTCAGACACCTTCAACATTTCACACATTATCACAGTTTATTCGCTATAGTTTAGAAAATGGTAATAAAATATTACAAGAACTCAGAGTTAAACTGTGTCACAACAAATTCATCTCAGATGTCAGATAACACTTAAGCAAAACATGGTCAGGTCAAAGTGTCTGATTAATTTTTGGGTATAATATGTCACAGTTTACTTTATTTTGCTATCCTCACTTACATAAATAAACTATAGTGTCCTGCACTCACTAGTAAAAAAAATGTCAAAAATGATATCTGGTGTCTGAATAATTTTTGGTTTGACTGTATAAAGCGCTATAGAAATAAAGGTGACTTGACATTGAATTGCAGGTTTTAGTCAAATGTAAAGTTTTTGAAAATCTGAGTGGTGGTTGTCTCTTAACTGACATTACCATCTTGTTTCGTAGTCATTTGGAGACCTGGTCCACAAGCCTCTCTTAGTTGATCTGACTGTGGAAGAGGGTCAAAGATTAAAGGTCATCTATGGCTCCTGCTCTGGTTTTCATGCTGTAGATGTGGATTCAGGGGCAGTTTATGACATCTACCTTCCCACACATGTAAGCTCTTTTAGGACTTTGACTACTGAATTAAATTTTGTCAGATGCTCTTTTTTAATTCCAGCTTTTAACATTGTGATCTTTACTGTTTTAAATTAGTTTAAGGACAGATCATACTTGCTGTAATCATTTTAATCAAATACTTTGCACTTTTTCTTTTTCTCAGATTCAAACAAATATCCAAACCCACGCCATCATCATCCTCCCAAACACAGAAGGCATTGAGCTGTTGGTGTGCTATGAGGATGAAGGCGTGTATGTAAACACTTATGGAAGGATCACCAAAGACGTGGTGCTGCAGTGGGGTGAGATGCCCACCTCTGTGGGTAAGTTGAATTTTTGTGGAGGGTTTATATTCCACTTCAGATTACAGAATACATGTTCTTTGTTTTCCCTAGTGGAAAACAAGAGTCCAGTGGTGGATGAAGTACATGAATAATTTGCTTGAGTACAGCTACCCTAATGAAATATTAAAGGGTTAGTTCACCCAAAAATGAAAATTCTGTCATTAATTACTCACCCTCATGTCGTTTCAAACCCGTAAGACCTTCGTTCATCTTCGGAACACAAATTAAGATATTTTTGATGGAATCTGAGAGCTGTCTGACCCTGCATAGACAGCAATACAACTGAAATGTTCAAACGTAGTCCAAAAACATAGAAAGGAGATCTGTAAAATAATCCATGTGACATCAGTGGTTCAACCGTAATTTTACGAAGCTACGAGAATAATTTTTTTGCAAAAAAAAAAAAGACTTTATTCAACAATTCGTCTCCTCCGCATCACCCTGGTGCCATTTTGGAGAATATCCGCTGGACGCAAACAGTGACGCAGCTGACACAGAACAGCATATGTTGTTTACGTCCAGTGGATATTCTCCAAAATGGCACCAGGGTGATGCGGAGGAGACGAATTGTTGAATAAAGTCTTTTTTTTTTTTGCACAAAAATTATTCTCGTATCTTCGTATAATTGCGGATGAACCACTGATGTCACGTGGATTATTTTACAGATCTCCTTGCTATGTTTCTGGACTTGGGAACATTTCAGTTGTATTGCTGTCTATGCAGGGTCAGACAGCTCTCAGATTCCATCAAAAATAACTTAATTTGTGTTCCGAAGATGAACGGAGGTCTTACAGGTTTGAAACGACATGAGGGTGAGTAATTAATGACAGAATTTTCATTTTTGGGTGAACTATCTCTTTAAATAGTAACTTTGCACACCATCAGTCAAATCCTCTGCATACTCAAAATCATATTTCTCCAACTTCTTGGTTCATTAGTTAACTGGAGACTTGCTCCATCTGAAACATTGAATCAATGAGTTGTGACAGCATACAGATACCTGTTCTGTTCACAGTTTCTGACATAATCTAAATGCTTGAGTCTGCTGACAACAGGACAAATGGAAGAGTAACGTTTGCGTTTTCAACGTGTCTTGTTTAAATTTAAATTAAGTCTTGCATCTCTGTACAGCCTTCAGAAGGATCCCAGCATCAGGAACAAGTGGATGGTTTATTTTTAATAGTTGCCAGTTTGACGGCAGCTCACCACTGTATATGTGTGTGTGTTTTATCTATACTTGTGAGGACCAAATGTCCTCATGTTGTGAAATACTTTGACAACCCACTAGTGTGGACATTTTACTGGTCCTCACTAGTTAAAAAGGCTTATAAATCAGCCAAAAGATGTTTTTATTTAAATCTAGCATTCTGCATATGTTTCTGTGATGGGTAAGTTTAGGGGTAGGGGTTGGTTTAGATGATAATGATGAAAATATCATTAACCTGATAGAAAGTTAATGAAAGTCCATGCAATGTCCTCACTAAGATAGCGAAACAAACATCTGATGTGTGTGTGTGTGTGTGTGTGTGTTTGTTTTCTTTATCTGATTTTGATTATGTCAGGAATATATCAGTTAATTGAACTCTGCATTTTTTTGTAGCTTACATCAGATCGAACCAGATCATGGGCTGGGGGGAGAAAGCTATTGAGATCCGTTCTGTGGAGACTGGTCACCTGGATGGTGTGTTCATGCACAAGAGGGCACAACGGTTGAAGTTTCTCTGTGAAAGAAATGACAAGGTTAGACATCCACACAGAATTCAGCAAAAAAATAAAAAGATTATGGCATACCTTATGGAACCAAAAAAAAAAAGGCAGCATCCTACTCACTTTCATGTCATTCCAAACCTGTATGATTTGTCTGTTTTACATGGAGTGCAGAAAGAGAAGAATGTCTGCCACAGATATTCCTGTTATACCAATGTCACATTAAAATAGCAAGTGTTACATTATTTTCCTGACAGATAAAAATAGACTGTAATGGAAAATTTACAGCTCACTCAAACTGGCAGATAAAGATTATTTGTGGCTCAGCCTTTTTATACCACAGAGCATTTCACTAAAATTTCATTTTAAAAAAAAGTTTTTTTTTTTCATCAAATGAATTTCACACTTTTAGCCAAACTGATGCTTCACCCAGACTTTTTGAAAGATATCATCTTTGGCCATTAAAAAACATTGTCATTCGAACCAGTATTTGAAAGAAACAATGCTGCTGGCTGAAATGATCTTCTGTCATGTAATTGGCTGATTTGAACAATTTAATTAAAGTAATTAATTCAATAGATGTTCTACATTCTTATTGGTGTTTTGTGCACTCCACATTTAGTGCTTAAAAGATGCCATATCACCAAAGGTGTTTATATTTGTTTATTTTTTGGGTTACACTTTATTTTATGGTATTCTTGTTACAGCGTAATTGTACATTTAAGTACTAAGTAATACACTGCTCAAAAAATTAACCACTTAATAATCACAGTTCCACTATAACACCAAGTCAGTTAAACTTCAGGGATATCATTCTTTCCAGTTAGGAACTGTAAGTGATTGTGAATCAGTTTCACCTGCTTTGGTGCAAATCAAAGTGACAAGTGCACAAAAGAGGTAACGGCTAAACAACCCCCAAAAAGGGAATGATTTTGCAGGTAGTGACCAGCACAGACAATTGCTTTCTCCTTAACCTTCCTGACAGATTTCTCTAGTTTTGTGTTTTATTAGGGTCAGTACTTATAGCATGGGGCAGTACCTGCAACCCAGTCAGGTTGCACAGGTAGTCCTGCTTCATACAGGATGACGTGCTGTCGCATTGAGGTTTGGTCTGTCTCCCTGCACAGTCTCAAGAGCATGAAGGAGGTACTGAGCCTGGCCTCATGTGACCATAAATGTGGTCACGTAAAATTTGACCATGACCCCGGCACTTATTGACTTTTTTCACATTAAATACCAACTATTGTCCTGTAAAAATAAAAAGCAGCATTTAATAATAATAAAATGACAATATATAATAATAATTAATATAATACAATATAATAAAACTATTAATAGAGTTTTTATTATTAAAGTACCTGCCA
This sequence comes from Sinocyclocheilus rhinocerous, assembly GCF_001515625.1. Taxonomy (NCBI): domain Eukaryota; kingdom Metazoa; phylum Chordata; class Actinopteri; order Cypriniformes; family Cyprinidae; genus Sinocyclocheilus; species Sinocyclocheilus rhinocerous. The sequence continues at coordinate 151,185 of NW_015641065.1, forward strand.
AAAGTTTGGAAACATTACAATTATTAATGATTTTGAAATAAATCTCTTCCAAGGCTGCATTTATTTTATCAAAAATAAAGTAAAAACAGCAATATTGTGAAATATTAATACATATCATTAAAAAAAGTTTTCTATTTTAATATATTATCAAATGTAATTTATTCCTGTGATGCAAAGCAGAATTTTCTGCATTATTACTCCAGTTTTCAGTATCACATGATTTTTCAGAAATCATTACAATTTGATTTGATGCTCAAGAAACATTTCTGATTATCATCAGTTTAAAACAGTTGTGCTGCTTCATGTTTTGTGTGGAAATGGTGATACGTTTTATTTTTCAGGATTCTTTGATAAATAGAAAGTTGAAATGGATAAATAGAAACTTGCATTTATCAAATATATTTATTACATTTATTAAAACATTTATTAAATATACATCTTTTTTTTAGTTTGCATGATAGGACTAGGTATTATGATCCCAATATTCAGCACCATTTAGCCGCACCATAGAACATTTTACCTTCGCTGTGAGCAGAACACAGCGAGGCACAGCAATTGTTACGCTCTGATTTTGGTTCAGCAAGAATCCAGGATCATGGCCTAATCCATGGCCGTGGTACTTGCCTCCAGTGCTTAATTCGTAAATGAATAATTGCCGGATCCAAAACAGCAATTAAAAGGCGCTGTGACCGACACTGAAAATACAACTTAAGTTTTCCCGGAACATTCAATGACGTCACTAAACGGTGATGCCACAATTATAAGAGAGCATCGTTCACAAGTTTCTGCATTAACCTAACTAGGGCACAGCTTCAAACCCTGGGTCAAAAATGGGTTGCCAGGATGATTTTAGGAAAATGTATATCTAAGATACATTAAAAATAACAAAATTTGTTTTCATAAAAATAAAATTCAATCATAGTATAAATATGCGAAAAATATCTGACTTAAGTAACAGTTTTAATTAAACGTGCATCCTTTATTTCACACAATCACAAATGTTCTGTTGTTATTTTGAGTGTGCAAAAATAAAAGTAAACACTTTGTGCTTTCGAATTATGTCTTACTCTTATCTGTATGACCAAAAATTATGTATTTTATGTTTCAGCTGTTCGATCGCACCGGCGCCTCACGCGCTCTCAAACACACACACACACACACACACACACACACACACACCCCACATATTCGCAACTCAAACTTGACATCGCAGTCTGTTCATTATCAAAATAAAATAGATTCTGCGTCGCGATCCGCTCTGAACAGCTGAAAGCCCGGGAGACTCAACGCGCTGTCCGGAATGGCGTCTTTCAGCCAGGTTTCCGTGAAACACAGAGCAGCAGAGTTTGAAAAATCCTTGTTTGTCCTGGAGAGCAGAAGAAGTTCGTTCGTTTTGTTGGGTAGAGAGTGGAGATTCGCCAGATGGATGCTAGGCAACGGCATTCGAAATCCGCGCTGCCTGAGCTTCACGAGCACGCCGGCTCACTTCCCCCGTCTGCGCGTCCTGAATCGCTTGATCAGCGCCGCTGCTCACCAACTACAACGTTCAGCAAACCGTCCGAATAATCGAAATCCGGTAGAAGATTTTGTGGGGTGTTCTGCCGAATGTTCAGCAGTTCATTCCTGGTAAAACCGATCATGTTTGAGAAACAAAAAACAGGAAAAACAAACAAAAACAGTACAAACACTGGAGAGCCAAGCTCAATTATCTTTTGCTGCACATCAGAAATATATTCTTTGGTTTTTCTCATTGTGATGGATGATTAAGGGAATTTGGCCTTTTTTCCCCTCCTTTTTATATTCCTGTGAAACAGGAAGCCATGGCTGGATAATTTCATGTTCATAATCACCCTGGTATGCTCAAAATTGTAACTATGAATGGGAATAATATACTTCACAGATATTTTACACATAAGAATGTCTAGGGGTGCCAATAATTGTCCAACGTGTATTTGAGAAAAACATTTATTTCATAATGAGATTTTCCCCCATTTTCAATTGTTTTAGTTCAATGAAAGGTTAGATATTTGTGAATTTTTTTAAATAACAGATCAAAATGATTAACAATGCAGATTTATTTTCACAGCCTTCTTTGATCATATTTACCAAGGGTGCCAATAATTCTGACCACGACTGTAACTGGTCCACTTTGTATGCCAAGCACATTTTTGCTCATGTGAAGAAGATATTTCTGTCGATATACGAGCGCGCATGAAGTAAAGCCTCTACATTATAAATAATAGTTTCATTCAAATACATTGCAAATATGGAAACATTAGGATTTGTGCCGAATGAGAGGTACGTGAGCCCAATTAACGCCTGGTACTTTCAGTTTCAATTTGTTTTGATTTCATTAGGTTCATATATTTTTATTTCATTCTTGTTCTGTTCTGAATACCGTTACATTTATATGATTTGTTTTGGAGTGAACTATACTAACTAGTGTTGTCACGGTACCAAAATTTCAGTATTTGGTACCAATACCAGTGAAAATCCACGGTTCTCGGTACCAATTTCAGTACCAAAGCAAATCACAAAAACATGCTAATTAAATTTGACTATACTTTCATTTAATCCAAACTGTGTACATATTTAATTTTAAAGGGATTTTAAAACCTTCGAGAGTTATTCAGCCAAGAATAACAACTAAGTTAGCTAAAAAAAATTTAAAAAAAGCCCAGAACTGCTTTTCTGACTGATATGACACAATGTTAACCATTTGTACATTCTCTAACACGCATATTTTAGTTTCACAATTCATTTAAAAGCCTCTGGTGTGTAAA
>NW_015641065.1:153988-160045 GCF_001515625.1 Sinocyclocheilus rhinocerous
GGCATATATATGCAAATTAATTTTCTGCCAGCAGGAGGCGCTGTTGGAGTGGGAGAGATAGAGGTTTCCCCAGTAACGGCTGTAATCAAATAAGCGCTGCACTCACAAACGCTGCTCACTGTGCTCAGGCATTACAGGCAAGATGAAATGAAAATGACACCCATAATGTTCTGAAGACAGTCAGTTTCCTTCAGAAATAAAGTGATATAAAAACACCCGCACTGGGTTTTGACTTTGACACGTGCAGTGCTCATGTTTATTCAACGAAGTCAAAGCCTTTTGGAAAATCTATTTGTGGCGGTGAGTTTTGATATTGTGGTGGGCAGCCACAAATAAATCAATGTATGGGATGAAATGAAACTTACCTGCTTGAACTCTTTCATTTGATCTGGGTGTCTCTTTCATTTGAAGTGTTTTGTTAGTTTGATGTGTTTCCTCATTTTGAGGTCGCCATGTCTCAGTGCTTTTATGAAGAGAGCGCATCTGCGCACCTTTCGGATAGCGCATCAAGAACCGGGTTGAACGGGTACTCGGTACCACCTGTACTTAAAAAAAAAAAAAACCTGGTACCCTAACGTTTTCATTTTTTTAGTACTGACTTGGAACCGAAGTACCGGGTCTTTTGACAACACTAATACTAACGTATAGCTATGTTTATAGTGTTTATAAAGTTTATACATTATAATATTTCACTTTATTTGGTATTATTTCTGGTATTATTATACTCTCTCCAAACGTTCTGCTGCTCACAAAACAATAAGCAGTAAGCACCAATCAATGAGAGCGAGTTTGAATTAATACCCAACAATCAGTCATGAATTTACAATTGCTTTATGCGTGACTGGGGAACAATAAGAAAAAGGACTAGTATGGTAAGATGGATAGATGAAGATGGTGCAATTCTTCACTGCAGTCATCGGGTGAGACTCCTTGACGTTTTGATGATATGTTATGCTGTACATGATGTGTACTGTATCTTTCATGGATGTTGCCACTGAGACCCCTTATCTGATGTCCATCAGATCCCAGTTTCTGTGCACCTGGGTGAAAGATGCCTTTTGTTGAGGTGATGTTGCCAATGGCCAATTGGTGTTTCCACCAATGCAACACATCATCAGTTGTGTACCCCAGCCTCATTGGGTGTTTCGGCCCTTTATCACAAGACACCCTCAGCCGAGGCAGGCCCACCACAGGCTGATCAGACCCGGGTGTGTGTCACCTTGTTACATGGTCATTTGGCAGCCCACACTGTGTCCATCCGCTTCAGCCACAGCCAGTGGCTGCTTCTTTCAGCGACAGTGGCCAGTTCCCTGACTATCCTCCGCTGGACCTGTCCTCTGATGCCCAACTCCTTCAGCAGCCTTATAGTGGAACTAGCCACAAAGCCCCTGCAGCCCACTTCCACGTGTATACTTTCACTGTCCAGCCCCGCTCCTCTGACTCAGCTGCCAAGTTGGCATATCGCAGCTTCTTCCTTTCAAAGGTCTCGTTAATGGCCTCTTCCCAAGGGACTGTCAGTTCGACTATAATGACGATCCTACTGGAGTTGGACCAGAGAACCAGGTCTGGGCACAGATTGGTAACTGCAATTTCGAATGGAAAGTGAGTCTGTGGATTAAGTCAACTCGCATTTCCCAGTCCCTGGCTATATTCAGCTGGCCTGCGTCAGGGGACAGGCACTTAGCCCGCTTTTTCTCCCCTTCCCTAACAAAGGACTGCCTTTTTGGTAAGGTATTCTTGGCATTTTGGGCGATGGCGTTTGTTGACACTTTCTTGGGTTCCATTGCTGCCGCCAAGCACTTCAGTACTTGATTGTGGCGCCATGTGTACCTTCCCTGTGTCTGGCTGGTCTTACAACCCACCAGTATATGTCTGAGGTTTGCCGGGGCTGCACACAGGTGGCAGGCTGGGTCTTGTCCACACCATACCTGCAAGTTTGTTGGAGAGGGCAGCACATCATATGTGGCTCTCACTATAAAACTTAGCCTGTTGGTTTCCATGCTCCACAGCTCACTCCAAGTGATTTTACGCCGTTCTATACCTTCCCACCTCATCCAGCAGCCTTGTTGGGCTTGGGAGACTGCTCTAGCGCATCTAGTTGCTTCCTCCTGACGGCGTACCGCCTCCACCACCAGGTGTCGCTGTTGCCTTTGCTGTTGCCTTTTGCCATTTAGGTGTTATTATTCCCAACCCAAGTCCCCCTGTACCATATTGGACTTGCCCCATAATATCCCGGTAACTGGATTCCATTTCCTCCCTGTTGCCAGTGTTGGAGCAGCATCTCTTACAGAGGGATCGCGGGATTCTTTAAGCGTCATCTCCAGCCTCGTTTTGGCGCATTTATACTCCTCCACAAGGCTTCGAAATAGGAAGAGAGAGAGAGCTCTATTGCCGTACAGACCTATGCTGCTAAGGCATCTTGGTAGCTCAATCCATTTCCTCAATTGTGTACTCAACAGTCTCTCCAGGTGCTTGGCGTCAGATAAAGTGAGCTCGTTTATGGAAATTGGCCACATAAGCCGTGGCAACAAACCAAATTGGAAGCACCACAGCTTCAACTTCCCCTGAAAGAGCTGTACCATTGATTCTCTTGAGTCCACTGACTGTCTCTTGCCTGAGTTGTTCCACCTGTTTTGAGTCTTTAATGTCTGTGGTGTACCAACGTCCAAGGCTTTTGATGGGCTTTTCCATGACCATTGGTATGGGCTCTCCCGCTATACAGAACCTGTCATTAGTAAGTCAGGGGGCCAACACTTTTTCACACCACTGTATGTGGCACTTTTTCCCAAAGGCATCTTTTGTAACATTTGAAATGTCTTCACTCTTCACTCACTTTTCATCACTTTAATGTATGATGAATAAAATTATTAATTTCTCTCTCTTTTTTAAATCTTACCACAGACGTTTGAGTGGTATCATTGTTTCCACAAAAACGTTAAGCAGCAAAAAAAATTTGTAACATTGATAATAATAAATAGTAAATGTTTCTTGAGCAGCAAATCAGCATATTAGAATGATTTCTGAAAGATCATGTGACACTGAAACTTCTCTTTGTAAACAACAACAGATTTATAAATGATTCTAATGACGAATGTTGCATTCCCAAATACAAATTAAAGCGACTCTAACACAGCAGTGAATTGAAACAGAAAACACAGTACTGTTAACAGCAGACATGTAGCGCGTCAGACTATAGCCTATATTTATATTACATCACAACCGTTGCAAATTTTATGATAGTACTAAGCAATCTCAAATCTCACCACCATTCATAAAGTTATCGGGCGAGTAACATGTTTCAGCACTGATTCTACTCTCATTTGGCGCTTTGAACCATTTGAATCCTTTTACTGTCCTGCAGGTGGCGCCGCGAGCTCATACAGAGCTCTCTGGACCATTCCGTCCATGATGATGTATTAGAAAGTATAACGTTTAGCAGTTTATTTAGTTCATTGCTAAGACCATTTTGCGATTTCAATCATGCAGTTACCAGCATTACCCTGATGACCCCCCACCCCGATTATTTATTTATTTATTACTGATCTGCATGATTCACATGGGTCATGATTTTAGGCCGGAATTCCAGATTAATCCGTAAGAATCACATCCCTGATATAAATAAAGATTTTCAACTTGAATATTTTATTCATCAACATCCAGTGTGTGATTTAAGTGTTCCCTTAATTTTTTTGAGCAGTATATTAAATAGCAACATGTACTTACTTTAGCGTTAGGATTAGGTTAGTTGCATGTAATTATACATAATTTACTGTTATTACTAATGCTAGTACATGTAGAACAAATATACCATCAAATAATGTGTTACCATTTTTGTCATGCAAATTTTTTTTCTATGCAATTAAAACAAATGGACTTTCATTGTATGTACACACTGAGACATTTTTCCTGTCCTCTATTGTGAAGAAGAAATGCGTACAGGTTTGGAATGAGGGGATAAACCCTTTAATGATTGTAAATTATATAGCCATGTCATCTTAACATCTGCAGTCACTTTGTTTCTTTAGGTGTTCTTTGCCTCTGTGCGCTCTGGAGGGGTGAGCCAAGTTTATTTCATGACTCTTGGACGGAGCAACCTACTCAACTGGTGATGAGGATGCTTTCCTTTAATGAAAGTACCAACAGACTGTCTCTGAACACTGTGGACCCAGCATGACAAACATTAACCTTAAATTGAATTTCGATTCAAGGGTACTTGTACCATACTTGTGCTGTCCTAGACACTGGCACCGTGAAAACTCAATCTTGAGTACGTAAACATAAAAGACATTCTGAAAGGGAGTAGGAGCTTATGTGGAAGAGTGTTATGCCATCTGTTACATCCACAGCTCTACTATTGGTGATCTGCTGTATCTCAGTTTTTATTGTATTTTTTTTTTTGTGTGTGTGTTTGAATCCCACACCTTTGAACATTTATTATTATTCAGGGCTTTGTTTGTTCAGTCTTTGTTATATCAAGGAGTTCAAGGGCTGAGAATTAATACTCATGTAAGTCTATGTAAGTGTATTTCCATGGACTGACCATCTGTGATGATATCTCTTCTGTTGTCATTTTTTTTCTTTCTGTGAAATTGTCAATTCCCCAAAGACCTGGGTCACACAGTATCATTGTGCTAGTGCCGGTTAATATAGGGATGCAGTTTCTTTTTCTTTATTTTTTTTTCTTTATTCTTTTATAATATCAACTATACAGTTCATGAGTGTCTTTATTTTATAGGTATTGCACGCGATAAATAAATTCCAAAGTATATTCCCATTGATTTGCAGAATGGATTGTTTGAGTAAAGGAATATTTACAGACACTTAAATGTTAAACTTGTATTCTGTTACTCTGTTAACCACTTTCTGAGTGAACAATTAATTTTATATATTATCCACTAACTTTAGAGTCATAAAAGTTTGGTTCTTATTAGTGATGTCAATTGATTAAAAAAAGTTAACTAATCGCAATTTTTTTCTGAAATTAATCACGATTAATCGTCTAAAGTGTCTAAATAAATGCAATTCTTGTCTAAGGTGTGCCAAACCAATCTGTGATGCTTCTTGCAGACTTTTTGAAATTACAGTTCCCTAAGCTTGACTATATAGTTCCTATGACATTTAAAAATTTGCATTTGTATTTTTAACAGTTACTGTCAGACACAAAATTCGAACTAATAGCTGCTGGACAAACAGGATTTTGAACTTTATACCCCTGTCAAAGCTATAACTGCTCTCCATCTGATCACATTTTATCTTGTCATTCTGTACCATATTGGTTTGTTTGTTAGGTAAATAAGGTATTGCACTGCTTATATTAGAATGTATTTACAAATTATCATGCATCTTTGCAGCGGCGGTTCTAGCTTGTATGGCGCCCTGGGTACTCCCTAGGAGTACTCCCTTCAGCCACTCCTAAATGAAATAAATTTTTCATAAATTGTGCTATTTTATATAAATGTATATATTTAAATTATTACAAACAAATAAAAAAAAAATACCATAAATCCCTCCAAAACTGCACGTCTGTACAGTAAAATCATTAATAAAGTGAGTGATGTTACGTTTGTAAAAAAAAAAAAATGCATGGTTACAAAATCACTTTACTGTCTGGTCAAGTCAAGTCACCTTTATTTATATAGCGCTTTTAACAATACAGATTGTGTCAAAGCAACTGTACAGCATTAATTAGGAAAATAGTGTCATTCATGCAAAATTACAATGGTAAACACTCAATTTTCAGTTAAAGGCAGTTCATCATTTTGACAGAATGGAGAAAAAACCTTGGGAGAAACCAGGCTCAGACGAAACCAGCAGTTCAAATCCAGGCTGCAGCAAAGTCACATTGAGCAGAGGACTCAACTGGTTCCTGTGGTCTTGTCCCGGTGGCCGTCTAGGAGACAAGGTCTCCACTGGTCTCCGCTGACATTCATGGCTGTCGAGGTCATCTCTAGGTCCTGAATGGTGGTCACACCAGATACTGACTGGTTTTTGGATCCCCCATACAGTAAAACTGCACATTTTAGAGTGGCCTTTTATTGTGGCCAGCCTAAGGCACAC
>NW_015641065.1:160104-160418 GCF_001515625.1 Sinocyclocheilus rhinocerous
CCATCTGATCTGGATACAGACTAGATCTGGTGGCTATGGTGACCTCAGAATAAGAAAGAAACAGACTAATATTAGCGTAGATGCCATTCTTCTAACGATGTAGCAAGTACATTGGGTAATATGGGAAGTGTTCCCGGTTGTCCTAATTAATGCAGCCTAACAATCCTTTAACGGATTTGAAAATTAGAAATGTGTTCGTGTATTATGTGTAAGCCAGGTTAAAGAGATGGGCCTTTAATTTAGATTTAAACTGACAGAGTGTGTCTGCCTCCCGAACAATGTTAGGTAGGTTATTCCAGAGTTTGGGCGCTAAA
>NW_015641065.1:160433-161592 GCF_001515625.1 Sinocyclocheilus rhinocerous
AAATACAGGAAATACGTCATATAAGTAGTCAAGTGGTCAAGTGCAAAGACCGCAAGTGTGGGTATTTGGACAAGGCTGATATCTCCCAAGGGTAACATGTGAAGCGTGAAAAGTAACGGCCCTAGTACTGAGCCTTGAGGTACTCCATACTGGATATTGTAGTATATGTAGTATATTGGATTTTAATATAAATTTGCCAAGATGTCAGGCACTCTGACTCCCGGTAAACATTGGACTATGGTGGCTGGTGTCTCTATTTTCACGTTCCGTACAATAGAATCGGCAATAAATAGAGCACTTTGATCAGGTTTCTCAGTGGGTGCGTCACTGAGTGAGGAGAACCTGTTTAATGTTTTGATCAGAGCGGAAGAGCGGTGTTTTGACCCGCGACTATGCCACCTCACAGTCACCCAGTCACCCTGCTGCGGAGGCTCTGTAATCGGAACCGAACAATGTTCAGGACTCCCTGAACTAGTCGCATCCAAAGCCGTATCTAGAGCCCTCCCATTCTTACTATCCTCAATTAAAGTTTGGATGTGTGTCTCTAATTCTGAAACCTTCTCTGTCAGCCTAACTATTTCCCTGCATTTATCACATGTGCATCCCTCATCGCCAACAGAGAGAGATAAACTATACATGTGGCAAGCGGTGCAAACAACAATAGCAGGAGAAAAAGCCATTACTCACCGTGATTGATGAATGATTCTTACTTACCACAGTTGTTTTTTCTCTGTCAGCCTAACTGTTTCCCTGCATTTATCACATGTGAATCCCTCATCGCCGACAGAGAGAGCTAAACTATACATGTGGCAAGCGGTGCAAACAACAGTAGCAGGAGAAGAAGCCATTACTCACCGTGATTGATGAATGATTCTGACTTACCACTGTTGTTTGATGAACTCGTGAAAAAACGGAGCGAGAGAGAAAAGAAACGGAGCGAGAGGAAAAAAAAGGAAAACCGCAATAGACGCGAATGACAAGCTAACCAGCTAACGAATGCTAACACGCTGCACGCGTGCTGCACTTGTGGTTTTAGAATAAAAGCGAACGATCAAATTAATCAGATTAGTTTGATAGATAATATCAGAAATATGGTGGGAATTAAGTTATATTTATCACTTTAAACAACAGAGAGTAATAGAGATTTTACAGAAAAACA
>NW_015641065.1:162837-178894 GCF_001515625.1 Sinocyclocheilus rhinocerous
AAGGAGGGGGCTTTGTAGAAAACGAAGCGTTTGAGAGAGGCGGGGCATATAGGACATACAATAATGTACAGTATTTGAAAAATAATGTGTTTTTTGAACATTAAAGCATGTCAACATATTCTGTTACACCAAATACACAAAATAATGATCTTTAAAAAAGCATAATATGACCCCTTTAAATATAGATCCACTCATGCTGCTTCATAGTTCTTCTGCATTATAACCAATCACAAGATTCTGTTGAGCTTATGAATGCAATGGCCAATCAGAAGCGTTGGGCTGCTGCTTCTTTTTTTTGTGTTAAATTGCGTGAAAAAATTATTCCAGAGTTGCGGTTTTTTTGGTGCTTATTTTAAAAAATAAGGTTGCTTGTTGAAAAAAAATCTGACAAGGAACTTCATTTCTTTACATTTATGTTCGCCTTATTCTCCAATGCATTGATTGACACTCTGTCTGCTCACAGTGGCCAATCAGTGCAATAATAGGTTTGTTCGATCATGCACTGCGCAGACCGATCAGTGTATGACATCCAAGTATATGGGAAGCCAAACACCGAAAGTGGGACGAAACAGCGTGGTATTAAAAAGTAGCGCTGTGCTGACCTTTCAAAGGCGCGACTCAATGGACCGAGCTGCGCGACCGTCTCGACAGCGCAGGGAGTACATGTTTGCTAGCGCCACCGAATGGACAGCACGTTGCTGATCAATTAAAACCGCGCAGCGCAAACATTAGGCTACTTTAATTTCATGTGTTTTTCCCTGCACATAGAATAATGAAGATCAGTATTAAGTTATTACATTTCTTTTGCTTATTATCTTTTATATTACTACATGTAAACAGTGTTTGCTAGAAGAAGTGCAGTTTTGAGAGATAGTTCCTTCATAGCAATGGATGCTAAAGGCTCGAATGGTGGCTGCGAAAGAGCTCTTAACACCACCTCTAGGTCCCAGGGTGGAACTGAAGGTGGATGCGGGGGGTGCAGTCTCCTCGCCCCCCTAAAAAAATCTCACCACCAGCATGTTCTTACCGATCAATTGCCCACCCAGCGGGGAACGAAACAAGGCAATAGCGGCTACATAGACTTTCAGTGTTGATGGTGAACATCCACTACCCAGCCTATACTGTAGAAAATGCAGAACATCCAACACGGACCACGTCGCCGGGTCGATATGAACATCACGGCACCATTTCACAAACACTCCTAACATCCAGCTCCCGCCAAGGGTCTGCTGCGGTCGGGGCAGGCCTTTCCCACCTCCTCTGAGCTAGGTGGGTCACCGAAGATGACCTAGATCTGGAAGGCGACTAGAACGAGCGCCAAGGCATGACCTGACTCATAGCTTTGGCGCGCTTTTGAGACTCCGCGAATCTCTCTACGATGGACTCCACGGCATCACCGAAGAGGCCGGAGAGAGTAATAGGTGCATTAAGGAGCACCTTACTTTCTGCGTCCTTGAGGTCAGCTAGGTTCAACCATAGGTGCCTCTGAAGAACTACCATAAAACCCATGGATCGGCTGATCGCCAGGGCAGCGTGCTTTGTTGGCAGCGCGCTTTGTTGCCATCAAAGCGAAGTCTGTCGTCTTGTGAAAAATGCAATCGACGGGGGGGCATGCGATGGATGGAGGGGGGCGGAAACAGTTATCCGATAAGGTGACTGGGGATCGAGGTGATCGTGGAGATTTGTCGCTTTCACCTCTGAGTGGGGGAGGGGGCCCACCAGTGGCTCGCTGGCAGCAGTGGGCCTCACCCCGAAAAGGCCACGAGCCATATTCCGGCTCCTGAGCATGCGCGCTGGTAGGTCAGCGCAATGCGCGCAGTTGGATTCATCCAATGCTGCCTCAGCATGGGCCAAGCCCAGGCAGGCAATGCAGTGATCGTGTTTGTCTGGCGGGTCAATGGGTCCCATGCAGATACTGCAGTAGGATGTCATCTTCGTTCTCGATGCGTAAGCTAACGTGAAGGAGAAGATTCTGATGTAATTGTCACGTGCACCGCATTTTATACTGCCTCTCGAGCTCGTCAGTATTTGCATGTGATTTGCATACTTTGCGACAATTGGCCAGTCAAGTGGACTGGCGTGAGCCAATAGGACTTCAGGAAATGTGGAAGGAGAGGAGTTCCCGAAGCGGATGCTCTGCAATGTTGAGAGAAAGCTCGAAAGGGAAGTGCAATCAGTGTATCTCTACTATTAACATTTACTTTTACCCTCACTCCATGTACCAGTGCAAATTGGTGACCCGAACTACTCTTCACCAAAGGGCCTATTATATCCATCCCTATACAATCAAATGAAGATCCAATAATAGGCAGAGGTTGCAGATAACTATCGGATTTACGAACAGGTGCTACCACTTGACATTCAGAACAAGTTTTACAGTATTCTTGCATCTTGATACATTTTGGGCCAATAAAATCTTTGACTGACTCGCTCGTACGTTTTCTGTTGGCCTAAATGTCCTGACCAAGGAGCGGTGTGACCCAGATGTAAAATCATCTGATGCAGGGCTTTGGGTACTACCAGTCTAGGATTCTCTGTATCAGCCAGGTACAAAAGGTTGTTCTTTAAAATGTACCGGTCCCCCCCCAAAAAATTTTGGTACACCAAAAGGCTTGCCATCTACCTCACACAGCTTTTGGAACAGGGGTTGTAAAGTAACATCTGCTTTTTGCAACTCACTAAAATTATCAGGAACTTGCCAATGGGAGTTGATCAACTCCGAGTCAGGGAGACTGGGTAAGTTCTCCTGTGCCTTATCTTTCCCCCTGTGCTTTTCTTGTCGCCTATGTCTTTTAATTCAATTCAATTCAAGTTTATTTGTACAGCGTTTTCACGATACAAATCATTGCAAAGCAACTTTACAAGCAAATTAAATTTCTACAATATTTAGTGGTAGCTTATCAGTGGTGACTGTCAGTTAATGTACATATGGCAGAAATGTACGGAAAAATCAATCAAAGACGTAATCAAACAGACGATGAACACTATTAACAGCAATTATTATATGATGCAATCAAACTTCGATACGTGGGAAGCGGTCCTGACACGATGATCGTCGTCACAGGCGATGTGCTGCGCACCGTTTCGATCAGGCTCCTGAAGTCCCTCTTCAGTGTCTCCGTCTGCCGCAGCTTGGTGTCGTTAACCCCCGCATGAAGCATGACCGCTCCGGGGCTCTCGTCGCCCTTCAGGATCTCGGGTATCTGTGCAGAAACATCGAGAACACGAGCACCAGGGAAACAATGAGTGTGCACTTTACCTTTTACTTTTTTTATCTTTCCCAAGAGTACCAAACAAATCAGCATCAGCTTTAGGAAGGGGTTGTAAAGCTTTAGTCTGGGAATGTGTAACTACGGCACACAATTTGGATGTTAAACCAACCAAATCAGTTAAACAAGGAAAATCTTCCCCGATCACCACGTCATATGCTAATTTCTCAACTACGCCCACCCTTAACAGGTATGCCTGTTCATCAATCACCATAGAAACATCAGCAGTTGGATAGATTTGTTCATCCCCATGTACACATCCTAAACATACAGTATCACCATAGTTCAGAATTTCACAATTCAACAAGTCAGATTTCACCAAAGTTTGGTTACTACCTGTATCAACAAGAGCGTGAGCAGGTTGACCATTAACAGTTACTGTTATAAGGTGGCTATGTTTCTCTGTAGGTTTTGATGGTACACCAAGGCCCTCAATCCTGGGAACATAACACGTTAGTTCCTTTGGGTTTCCTTAAGGGACAAAGATAGGCCATATGTCCAGGTTGTTGACAATAAAAACAGATCAGAGTTCCATTAGAATGTTTACCAGACACAGTCACAGTCTTATCAATAGGTTCCTCAACTTTACCCTTGCCCACAGTACCTTTGTTGGTTCGTGGTGGATCTCGATGTGCAGCCATGTATCTCTCCACCAGCCTTGCTGCTGCTTCTCCAGTCTGTGGTTGATTTTCTTTAACCCAGACTCTCACGTCTGGACACAACACTCGCAAATACTGTTCCAGTATGATGGTTTCCCCCAGCTGTTGCTTGCTCTGTACTTCCAGTCGCATCCACCTCTTATACAAGCCTTTGATGCGATTGTAGGTTTCTCTTACACTCTGTAGGGTATCAGAGCGAATCAGACATTTTAAGATTTGATCAGACTGGTGTTGAACAACCCAAAGAGCCGAATTCCACAGAAAGGCAGAAGACAACAGGATGTTCATAAATCAGATCCTAGCGCCAGCCAGTCTGAAGCAAGCCTAACCAACCAACCCTTTCACAGAACAGCATTAACACAACAGAACACACTGATCATAACAACTCAGGAAGGAGATTGTCAATTTTGGGGCAAGTAAGCAAGATTAATGGTCAAAGAGATGCACAGCATGACCATCACATGTAAACCAGTGATAGTAATCACGATCTAGGACTCTTGTGCGCTATTTTCCCCTCATAAGCAAGATTAATGGTCAAAGACACAGCATATCATGACCATCACATGAGGAAAATCATTAGTAGAAACTGCGTTGGGTGGTTTCCCCCACCTAGAAGACAAGAACCAGACTGAGATTCCTTAGGAGACCTTTTAACCTCTTTGGTCTTCACAAAGCATGTCCTTACTTCCACAGAATGGCACAGAAACTGCCTTTCATGTATATATGCACCTAAATGACGCTAAAAGGACTTATGAGCAACTAATCATTTCTATGCATAACTAATCATTATGTATGTAACCCACACATTGGAATATCATGTTCTAATCACTTCTTGTGTCTGTAGTTTGAAAAACTATTGAATAGTTTATAGGATTATATTCATGTTGGGTATGTATGTGTTTGAAAAGAGTTTCGTGTTCTGAGTTAATTTTTGTCGCAACTCCGTGTCTCCGAGTTCACCTCGAGTCTGTGACCGACCACTTCAAAACTTCAACCAGCCCACAACTCCGCATCTTCAGCCAACGCCCAACCACTGACTCCCAAGACTTGCAGCCAATCAGCAACCGCGGGGAACCCCCTTTTCTGCAAGGACGACAACAAAGGGAACCCCCGTACACAGGCAACGCAAGTACCTCCAGATTCTAGCTGAACTGGTGCATTTAATATAAATTAACTTCATTGAGAAACTCAATTCGAGGGATAATTAAGTGATTGATGCTTGTTCAGGTCTAGGCAATTGCACATCTTGCTGTAAACATGGGATTTCACATTTTCATTCTCTTAAACTCATTCTTTCCTTACTTTCTTCTTGTTACTGTGCTAATAAATAGTGTTTTCACTATACTTTGGATGTTAATATCCATTGCAGAATTGATGTTGTACGGCTCGTTCAATGAATTGCTGGCTGACTCAGTGATCAGCCGTAAAACAGTGATTCTGTCCAAATTCCCTATAAATCTTAAATGATTCCCTTTGAGCTAAATTGACCTGTTTCCCTTACAACTCTCTCCAGTTTGTACCGTCAGGCTCCTGAAATGCAGACGATATGTCTCCTCGGTCATGTTGTATTTGGCCAATACTGCAGCCTTGATGTCATCATAGGAACCAGAGCATTGTTCGTCCATGCTCGAATAGGCCTCCAAAGCTTTACCTGTCAACAAAGTTACCACTCGGGCTGCCCACTCGTCGGTTTGCCACCCCCACGTTCTAGCAATACGTTCGAACCACACGAAGAAACTCTCCACGTCCTCACCTTCCACGAAGTCGGGAATTCGAGGTTCATGATAGCGTCTTGAAGATGCTACAGGTGGTGGAGACATAAGTGGCACATGGTCTTGAGGTTGAGCACGAGGAAGTTCCAGAAGCACTGTTCCTCCTCCTAATGACTGCGGAAATGTTCTGGATGTTGGTAAGGGATGGTGGTGAGTAAGTTGGCTGGTCTGTTCAACTGATCCCCACTCAGTCTGGGGTTTCTGGAAGATAGTAGCCTTTAACCCATTCAGTTCATCAAATAATATCTTTTCATTCCTTTGTTGTTGCTTCATGAACTACCTCATTTCTAAAAGGAAATCTTGATCCACCGGAATACTCTCTGCACCATCTCGAGGGGTACTGACTTTTCCTGTCTTTGGTCATACCACAGGTTCTGTCTCAGGCTCTTGCACATTCACCACCTGAAACAAGTCAGTCACAGCTTCCTCAGGTGCCCCAGCCACCAACTCCAAATCACCCACTTGAGCTTCAACAGTGTCCTCCTCCCCTTCAGAAAACAGGATTGGGTGAGCTCTGGTACTCCTTTGAGGACCTCCCTGCTCTCTAGTAGTCATCTTAAAGTTTGTCACTTGCCTCTTCTACTGCCGGTTACTCCACAAAGACTCCATATCCCACTTCTGACACCATTTGTTGTAGGATGGTCGGTGCAATGGCTAAACAAACAGCAAAAAACGGCAAAAACTCCAGAAATGTCCATGGAAAAAATTTTTTAATTCCACATGCCACAAATTCCAAAAAGGTGTAACAAGGACCATAGCAAAATGTCCATTGTAAATAAAGAATTTACTCAGGGGGGAAAAACCCAAACACAAGAATAAAAGAGAGAGAAAAAAAAACTAACAAAAGAAACTGTTCAAAACTCCATACATAACAAAAATGGGATACACAGTTGGCTACTGGTCCAACATACACCCTTTCTCCCCTCTTCCAAACATTTCTCTGCTCTTTTATAGTTTTAATCTCCTCCTTCATTTTCAAACTGACCAATCGTAACCCCTCATCAGTTACTAGCTGTACATTCTACATGTTACAGAGGATTTATTACCTTACAGACAATACCTTGATAATCATCACCTCTAACAAGTTGTATTATTACCTTGAAAATCATCAAACATATACACATTAATGAAATTTTGGCCTAAACATTCTTAATGGACCAACTCCTCCCCTTCAGGCTGACATATAGTAGGCTTCCTGTTTGCGGGCCCCTCCTACTAGGCAGCTCCAGGAACCGGTAAGACAAAGAGACATGAATATTAACATACAAACATTGTTTGCCCAACTTATAACAATTCACCATGGAATGTGCACCTTTCATGTGACTACCACTTAAGTAGAACTAACAAAAATAAAGGTCTTACAAAACAGTTTGGTCTGTCTTTTTTGTTTGTTGTTGAAACATGAGTGCTACATCACACCATGGCAAATCCTTAAATTAATGGTATTCAGAAAAGAAACAAGAAAGAAAAATATAAGTAGCCATGTAAAACATACAAGCTTATATAAAACACAGTGCCATTAATTACAAACAACATTTATTTTAAACACCAGCCTAAACAAATTTATTTGAATCGAAACAGAAACTGTACCGACGTTGGGCTTGTGCATCTCTCATTCGGTCTAAAGTTTCCATATTTACTATGTAATATTTGCATGTGTGGCCAAGTGGGTAAGTTCCCTCCCTTGTATTTAGAATGACAGCCTACCAGAACATGGTACTGGTGATATAAAGGCTGCGATTAGGCTACCTGGGATGCGTCATTGCTAGCTCCGCCCCTTGGTGTGTGTGGGTTTCTGCCTAAAAGGTACGTTTTTAGCTGTTTGGCTAATGTTGCAGGAGCCGAACCTGTGTGTCTGATTTTTTACCAAGCATTTAGTTTCCCTTACTTTAAAGGGGTGGCGTAGTCAGCATTATTACGTTTTCTTAAGGTTTTGGTATTCATAGTGTAATTTACCCCCTGTAACCCCGCTACATTCTGGCATAGTCGGCAGGGTTGACTGTGTTCGGCAGAGACGCGGGTTTGTTTGTTTGTTTTGTGTTTTGTTTTTTTGTTGTAGTGAGACTGGTGAGAGAAGTAGCAGCAAGACAGCAGCGTACATCTGGTGTATTCTGATTTTCGTTGTGGGACTACTTCCTCTTGTTGGTAAGTGTTATCGTGGTCAATTATGGAGGAAGAGTTGCAGGAATTGAGGGAAGTAGTAGCTATTCATAGTGTAATTTACCCCCTGTAGCCCCGCTACACATGCTAAACTATTTATGTAAATCAGCACATACAGAGAAATGCATTTGGAATAACAGCAAGTAGACTGCCTTTATATTGTACAACAAACAAATTAAATTAAGCAGAATAACTTTTTATATGTTTGGTTGATTGTGTGTTATTTTGATAATGAACAGGCTGCGATGTCAACTTAGCAATGCTGGGAATGAGATGTTGTGTGAGCGTGCGAGGTGTCAATTTATACTACAGATAATTAGGATAATATGTCCTAAGGACATCATATGAAACGGGGAAAAAAAGTTGTATTTTTTTTTATTTGTGTACATTCAAACTGACTGCAAAATTCATCCCTTTGAAAAATAAAGAAAACAACAGAATGCGCTTCTTTATTATCCTTCCTGGCGCATGCCACAAACATGAACCAAAACACTGCTGACGCACCTACTCATAAAAGTCAAGTCACCTTTATAGTGCTTTATACAATACTGGTTGTGTCAAAGCAGCTTTACAGAGCCAAACAGTAAAATAGTTTTCAATGATGCAAGAAGAAAAAGAAGTCTACATTTATATTATTTGATGTTAAATGCATTATATAATCACTTTGGAATACATCACAGCATGTTTCACGATAAAAAAAAAAAAACGTGACTTACAGTGCAAAAAATAAGCTATAGCAAATTATTTTGTGAACCCCTGGCACTTTGAGAACCGCTGGTCTACACAGAAAAAGCCCTTTCTAGGCTCTGCCACGGTGTGGGTTGTGTCGAGCCATTTGTTACTCTGGTTGTTTGATGAGAAAAAGATTAAATGTAGTTGCAGTTTAAAAGTTAAAAATTCAAAAAGTTCAGATTAAAAAAGTTAAATGTAATAAACGCATAAAAAATCCGTACACCTATAGCAGCGGAGGACTTTTATTCTGCCGCGCGAAACTGAGGAAGAACCAGATGCTGCATCCCAATCATAGACTGTAAAAAAACATGGACGTAGTGTCCATGACGTCACCCGTAGGTTTCTAAAGAGCGTTTTTGAAGCTCAAAGTGGGCGGAGCCAGCCATCGCCATCTTGGCAGCGCGTCACCACACGTCACTCCCGGATAATCGAAAAATTTAAGTCACTTCCATGTTGGTTTCACGAGAGAGACCGGAAGGTTGCCGCTCGGTCCCAATGTGCCTACTTATACTACACCCTCAAAGTATGTACTCTTTTGGTGAAGAAAAAGTATGCACTTTTGAGAGTGTAGTAGAAGAGTAGGCAAGCTTTGGGGCATACTATCACGTCACACAATTGCATGCTCATATTTTCTGCATGATGCTTTTAAAAGTTAACGACTAAATGGATGTTTATAAAAGTTCACATTGCTGTTAAAGATGAAATATAACACGGATAACAATAAATCATTTTTTTTTACCAGGTTAAATGTTGATTATTAGTAACTCAAACCCCTTTTTGTAAACCTCTCTACCTAACTGTCGATCGCGCGCATCTGCCACGTTTGTAGTTTTTCTAACGCGTTTTATTCGTGTTTGTAGTTCTGGATCGAATCTTTCGCCAAAGCACAATGGATTGTGGGCAATTTTAGCCATTAAAGTGGGCACGGATCCACACTTCAAAAATCGACCTGAAATAGTAGACCATCTGGGGACTTTTGGCATACTCTTTTTAACATACTATGCTTTGGGACACACTTATTATAATTTCACATACTATTTAGGATAGATAGTATGAACATTGGGACGCAGAGAAAGACTGTAAAAAAGGGAAGAACTGATGATGGCAAGATGTTCGGCTGACCAATCAGCAGAAAGGGGCATTTCATTTCCGCCCACGTGTAGAAATCGAATATTCAAACTGTTTATTAATTTTTCCACCCCTGAACGAAAAACGAAAAATCAAGCTGATTTAATCCTTGTTTGTTTGTTTGTTTGTCTTTTAAAAAGGAAAAAAACAAAAAAATAGCCATTTTCTCATGTTTCTTCTTTCAATATTAAATAAAAAAATGAATGAACGAATGATACACGGGTCCGTGTACGGTCCGTGTACTTTTGCGTCCATTCGTTTTTCGTTTTTTAACCCAGAAATGAAATACGGAAAATGCGGTTTCTTCTTTAATGGTTCAAACACTGATGAATAGAATAAGCAGACACAAACTAATTTTCATTATTCAAAATTCGTATTTCATTAAAAATCGTAAAAATTATATAAAGCTTGTTTTTTAATGTATATAAATGCTAAATTAAATTTCTACCTTTTTTTAGCGTCTCTTTACAGACGCTAGCGCCCTCTTGTGCTACTGACGTGGCTACCATAACTGCTTTATGAAAACCTTTAGCTTCGATATTTTTATGATCTTAAAGTGCCCCTATTATGCAAATTCTAAGGTTCCTAGTATTGTTTTGGGAGCCTCCTACAATAGGTTTACATGCATGCAAGGTCAAACAACCCTTTAGTTTTCTCAAAATATGCATTTAATATCATCTCATTTTCCAACGATTCTCAAACGATTTGTTCGAAGCAGCTCTAAGATTCAGTCTCTCTAAACCCCTCCTATGGTCGAGCCTCATTGATTATAAAGGATTTTTGTGAGATCGCGATAAACTGAAATGAATGACAGCTTTATAATTATTATAGGGAGCGCAGAGAGCGCTTTCTTGGCTAAATTATTCAGAATTTGAATAAATTTTGTTTTTCATGATGCTGTTGGACGAGTGACAGCTGCATGCTGCAAAGTTTCGGGAGTGACATCTGCATATAGACTGCGACCATTTTTTGAGAATGTGCGAGTTCAAATTTGACGTGGTCGCATTTGTGCGAGTGCATGGTCTGCCCTGCTCCAAAACATCTGCTCCATACAGCAAGGCACACTGTAGCAGAAGTCAGATTTCACTGATCACGTGAAGAGAGAGATGGTCCTCACTGCAGAACACAAGATCCAGGGGGCGTGGTTGGATCCAGATCCAACTCCTCCCACCTTACATATACCTAAACCTACCCGTCTCCACCCCCTGATCCCTAAACCCACCCATCTCCACACCTAAAACCTACACATATCCACTCCTAAACCTACCAATCTCCACCCCTTAGATGTGGATCCAACCACGCCCCCTGGATCTTGTGTTCTGCAGTGAGAGGATACTGGAGGTAGCAAAATTGACGCAAATATTGAGGAAATGATGGAAGACGGTGGATTTGGTTTTCACACTAAAATAAAATAAAAGACCACTTTATAAACCAGAGAAGGTGAACATGTTGGTATTCTTGTGGGGGAAAAGACACACACAAGTCCTATCACCGACAGCCAGGGCTGCGTTTCTCGATAACGATTGATCTTAGAGCCTAAGAGCGTTTTCTATGAGTCATTTTACAATCGTTCGTTATTGTTTCACGTGCGTTTCCCAAAAATGCACTTAACGCAATCGCATGTAGACGTGCTTTAAGTTCTACTTAGGAGTCGCTATCCGTTTGTCAAGTGCTGAAATTTTACCTTATAGAATGGCTCTGTCAAGGTTCATGGGTCCGTGCGGTCCTTTTGTGTCTTGTCATATGTGTGGGTGTACGTCATTCAATAGTAGTGGCAGCTGGCGCTCTATCAC
Source organism: Sinocyclocheilus rhinocerous (assembly GCF_001515625.1). Taxonomy (NCBI): domain Eukaryota; kingdom Metazoa; phylum Chordata; class Actinopteri; order Cypriniformes; family Cyprinidae; genus Sinocyclocheilus; species Sinocyclocheilus rhinocerous. The sequence goes on from NW_015641065.1 coordinate 174,351, forward strand.
ATCCGCATGGAATGTCAAGAGAACCAGATGGTGGCTACAGGACGTGCCGTTCAGACCCTGATCACTCAAGTTTCAGAACTTACCACGCAGTTCCAGCATCTGAGGGCAGAGACAGTTGCGGATCAACAACCCACCGTGCCCGATCCACCTGTTCCGCCGTTTCCGATCATTCACACTCACGAGCCTCGTCTACCCCCTCCAGCCTTTTATTCTGGGGAACCCCAGTTATGTTGTTCATTTCTGGATAAATGTTCCCTGTACATTTCCCTTCAACCATCATCGTTTCCTACTGAGGAGGCGAAGGTGGCGTTTGTGATCACGTTGCTCTCGGGACGGGCCGCCAGCTGGGGAACCACCGTATGGGAAAAGAAACTTCCTTGCTGTTGTTCTTTCCAGGCATTTTCCGAGGAACTACGGAAGGTGTTTGACCACGCCGCTTCTGGCAGAGAGGCAGCACGGCTTCTCGCAGAGTTGCGCCAAGGGGAGAGTACGGTAACTGACTATTCTATTGAATTTCGTACATTGGCTGCAGAATGTGGGTGGAATTCAGAGGCACAGTGGGACATGTTTTTGTTTGGGCTTTCGGACCCTGTCAAAGACGAATTATATTCGTCGGAATTACCTACCGGCCTGGATGAACTCATAGCTCTGGCCATTCGGGTGGACACCAGACGATGGAGGCGGGGCCAACAAGGACTCCGAGAACGGCCGCCCTCCTCTCAGAGTTCCTTGTCATTTGTCACTGATCAAACTGTGTTTTCCCTTTCAGAGCCCGAGCCCATGCAGATGGGAAGGTCTCGTCTGTCGTTGAAGGAGAGGCAGAGACGCAGGACAAATGGGCTGTGTTTGTACTTTGGCACTGCCGGCCACATCGCAATGCGGTGTCCAGTAAAAGTCAGCACCCATCAGTAGGTAAGAGGTTACTGACGGGTGGGATTGCGATGAACAAATCCTCTTTTTCGGTCACTCATCTTCCGGCCAAACTAGTAATACAGTCACTACATCATGATTGTGAGGCTTTAGTGGACTCAGGAGCGGAGGGGAATTTTCTAGACATTGGTCTCGCATGGAGTCTACAGATACCTATGGTGGAGCTTTCACAGCCCATCTCTGTGGTTGCGCTCAACGGCCAGTCCTTACCCTCCGTCACTCACACCACTGCACCTTTAAGACTCATCATCTCTGGTCAACACTCTGAGGACATCACTTTCCTACTCACTAACACTCCCTCGGGTCCTCTGGTTTTGGGGCATCCTTGGTTGGTGCTCCATAAGCCCCATATTAATTGGGGAGGCAATGCTGTCCTGGGTTGGAGCGAATATTGTCATGCTTCCTGTTTGTTGTCTGCATGTTCTCCTGTCTCTTGTTCTGTGTTTCAGGAGGATCACTCGGACCTGTCTAACGTGCCCCATGAGTACCTTGACCTGAAGGGAGTGTTCAGTAAGTCTCGGGCTGCTTCTCTACCTCCACATCGTCCCTATGACTGTGCAATAGACTTATTACCAGGTACGTCTCCGCCTAAGGGCAAATTATATTCACTTTCCACTCCGGAGAGGGAGGCCATGGAGAAATATATTTCTGATTCTCTAGCAGCCAAGATCATCCGCCCCTCTTCCTTTCCGGCCGGTGCGGGGTTCTTTTTTGTGAAAAAGAAGGACAGCTCTCTTCGTCCCTGTATTGACTATCGGGGCTTGAACGACATCACGGTGAAGAATACTTATCCTTTACCGTTGATGTCGTCAGCTTTCGAGCGTCTGCAGGGGGCGTCATTTTTCACGAAATTAGATCTCCACAACGCTTATCATTTGGTTCACATGAGAGAGGGGGATGAATGGAAAACCGCCTTTAATACCCCCAGGGGGCACTTTGAATATCTTGTTCTTCCCTTTGGCCTTTCCAACGCTCCCGCGGTTTTCCAAGCACTCGTTAACGATGTGCTGAGAGATATGGTAGATCAGTTCATTTATGTTTACCTGGATGACATACTGATATTTTCTCGTTCTCTCCAGGAACATGTTCAGCACGTCAGACGAGTGCTTCAGAGGCTGTTAGAGAATGGGCTTTTCGTCAAGGCGGAGAAATGCGTGTTCCATGCACGGTAACAGAGAGTTGTTGGCAGTCAAGTTGGCCTTGGAAGAATGGCATCATTGGTTGGAGGGTTCGGGGGTTCCATTTGTCGTCTGGACCGATCACAAGAATCTTGAATACATCAAGTCCATCTAGATTGAACTCTAGGCAGGCCCGGTGGGCTCTTTTTTTCGGCTGATTCGATTTTTCCATTTCTTACCGTCCAGATTCTAAGAACATCAAACCGGACGCGTTATCCCGCATTTTTGATCATTCGGAGCGCCCGTCTCTTCCCGACCCCATTATACCAAATAAACTTTTTATTTCTGCGGTCACGTGTGAGATCGAGTCGAAGGTTCGCACGGCCTCGCAAGGGGTAACGCCCCCGCCCGGGTGTTAAGCCTGTTTTTCATTCAGCCATTAATCCGCTGGTTCCGGTACCTCCCCCGCCGCTGTTCGTTGATGGGGAACCAGCTTATTCTGTAAAACGTATTCTGGACTCAAGGCGGAGGGGACGAGGTTTTCAATACTTGGTGGACTGGGAAGGTTACGGTCCGGAGGAGAGGAGTTGGGTGCCTGCTAGGGACATACTGGACCACTCTCTTATCGATGAATTTAATCGCCAGGTAAGTCCTCCTCGGAATGCCAGGAGGCGTCCCTAGGGGGAGGGGTACTGTCACGGTTCATGGGTACGCGCGGTCCTTTTGCGTCTTGTCATATGTGTGGGTGTACGTCATTCATTAGTAGTGGCAGATGGCGCTCTATCAGAACGCGCCAGCTGCAACTCATTAGCGCTGCCTTTATAAGGGCTCCATGTTCAGTGTGTGTTTGTCGGTTCGTTTATTCATGTCCTGTCTTCTAGTCAGTCTCCGTGTTTCTAGTTGCGCCTTCCGTGTTTCTAGAGAGCTGATTGGAGTTCTTCAGCTCTTGCCTTGGGTGTGTTCGCGCTGAGTGGAGATAGCTGCTCGGGAGGTGTCCTGATCTCGACCGAGATACCCAGGGATTTCATCCTGTCTCTGTTTGTTGTGGGTTCTAAATAAACCTTTATTGCACTCGCACATCTTGAGTGTCACTCCCCGTAACAGGCTCGTAATTGTAGTACACGCTCGTTTATTGAAATGTTAACCTAATGCTGCGTTCCAGACAACTCTGATATAATAACTATACTACAATATTATATTATATTACATTATAGCTATACGTATAATATTATACTTTACATAATATATAATATACTTTACATAATATATAATCACATTGCACTTGAATAAACTTAAAGGTGTAATCTGCTGATTGTTCTGCAGGTGACCGCATAAATCTGTCTTCTTACGATACACTTAGGGCTTTATGATCACTCCAGAGCACTCGTAGATCTACGATGATTTTCAAGTGCTACTTAAGTTATGATGCTTTTGGGAAACAGACCATAATATTAAGATCAGTCCTACGATCGTTTTTACGAACTTCTTAGGCTTACGAAGCTTTTGGGAAACGCAGCCCTGGCTATTTTATAAAGAGAAAGAGAAAATGTAGTAGAAATAAACACGTTAAGAATCCGTAGAAGCGGAGGACTCTTATTATGTTTTTAGGACTATTATTATGTTGTAATGTTTGGTTGACCAATCAGTGGAGAGGGGCGTTTCATTCCCGCCCACATGTAGAGATCGAATATTCAAGTTGTTTATTCGTTTTCTGCCCCTGAATGTAAAAACGAAAAAATGAAGCCAAATTCTTGATTTTTCGTTTTGTTTGAACAAATGGAAAACGAAAATTGTGCCGTTTTTTAATTTTTCAGATTTAAATATTAAATAAAAAAATGAATTATACGAAGGTACACGAATCCGTGTATCATTCAATCATTAGTTTTTTTATTTAATATTGAAAGTAGAAAAATGAGAAAACGGCTCCTTTTTCGTTTTTTTTACCATACGACTATAGATATTAAGTTAGTATTAAGTTATTTCCCCTCGATGGGGGGAAAAATCCAAGTGAACATCAATCAGTACTCAATATTAATTTAAACTGCTTTAAATATGACCGCTGCTTATTTCCTGTGCATTCTGAAAGTAAACTGAGGGTTTGGTGGGAAACAAATGGAAATGGCAAGTTATTATATTTTATGAAAATCTTGCGTTGCAGTGCGAGTGCGCAGCAGCTCACGCCACGCACAAGTGCATATCCTTTTGAGATATCAATTATAATAAATTTTAATAAAACACAAGACTACATTATATAACTCTAACTTAAGTAACACCATGACAAGTGAGCTATTTTGCTCAATATTCTCACGAACAAATACAGAGCTAAACCTACAGAGTGCACACTTTATGTGAAGTCTAGTGGGCATGCGCATTTACAGTGCGCTCTTTCACTGCATGATTCAGTCTATTAAAATACATTCAGAATGATCACAAATTCAAGACATGGGGGCAGAAAATGTGTATATTTATACCACTTCATATAGTTAATCAAGTTAA
>NW_015641065.1:179439-180398 GCF_001515625.1 Sinocyclocheilus rhinocerous
CTTAACAGTGACTTACTGCCACCTGCTGGCGGTTTTAATTTCACATTTAAAGTTTCTTTTCATTTTTTAAATCATTTCAAATATCAGTATTCAATTTTTTTATGTTTAATATATCAAATTATTTATGCATTTGTAACTGCAGGTTAAATGCATGAAACAGTGTGTAAATACTTCTAAATGTCAATTCAGGTGCAGCTTATGTCTGGATTGCAAAGATGAATTTTGTTGATACGGATTTCATTTGCTTGTTAACAACCCAAATGTCTTATTATTCTTATTCACTGATTAAATGTAAGAATTTGACTCAAAAGATAATGCACACTTATAGAAAAAATGGCTTTATAAAGGTAAAATGCCCATAAAAGTTAAAAATCAATTTAAACTTATTGGAAAAGATTAATTTCTATCTGACCACCACACAGAATATGAAGAATATGAAAAACTTTAGGAGTCAGCTGTCCACGAAAGTCCTTAAGATAACAGCATAATAACACACTCAGTCAGTTGAATGAATGACTCAATGACTAACTCATTAAGTGACTTACCGCCACTTACTGGTAGTTTAGTTGAGAAGTATGTTGAAAAGTATGCATTTTCCCCCTCAACATTTCTTATTTGTATATTCATAAATGCATTTAAAACATTAATCTCATAACATTATTTATTGCAGTTGTAATTATTGTTATTTGCAGTGTAAATTATTTAATCTGACTGGTAGCAGCCCTATAGTGTATATTGAATTTATTGATAAATTGTAATAATTTGACATGTAAGATGATGCATACATCTAAAAAGGTTAAAAATAGGCCTTTGTAAAGGTAAATATGCAGATTTAAGTATGTAAAAGCTGATAGAACACTGATGAAAAGTCTGCAGCATAAGGCTTGTTCAGATGAATGTTGAAGTCGCCAAAGAGTAAAAGTGGACTGCCATCCTCTGGGAATGAGGACAGCAGCCCA
>NW_015641065.1:180982-185386 GCF_001515625.1 Sinocyclocheilus rhinocerous
ATAATAATTCAGGCGGTGTGCCAAAGATGTAGGCTAGTAGGTAGTTGTGAGTACAGGCGCTAAGTAAATTAATATTGATGAGATAAACTAATATTTCACGGGTAGGTTGCAAAATGTATGCCTACACAAAAGAAAGCTCTGTCTAGGCTCTACCTCGATATGGTTTGTGTCAAGCCATTCGTTAATCTGGCTGTTTGATGAAGAGAAAGAGATAAAACGTAGTAGAAATAAACACGTTAAGAATCCATAGAAGCGTTATTATGTTTTTTAGGACTATTATTATGTTGTAATGTTTGGTTGACCAATCAGTGGAGAGGGGCATTTCATTTTCGCCCACATGTAGAGATCGAATATTCAAGTTGTTTATTCGTTTTCTATCCCTGAACGTAAAAACGAAAAATGAAGCCGGATTCTTGATTTTTCGTTTCGTTTGAACAATTGAAAAACTAAATATGTGCCGTTTTTCATTTTTTTCATATTTCAAACGGAAGATACCCTGATTCACGACATTGTCATAAAGTAATGTCATTCTGACCAAATGACGACAACGTCACAATGTACTATGTTTGGTTACAAAATGTAAAAAGTGTGTTTTTAGCTATCTGTCATACAATTAATGTGACTGATCAAAAGGATAAATGTGTCCAGACTGACATTAACACCAGGGCCACTGGACATGCTATGCTGCTGACTCTCTAATTGATCTTTAGCTGCTGACTCCCCCCTCGGGATCATCAGACAACCATCTGCTTTGTGGACAAAAGTAAACAGGTGTCTGGGTGAGACCAACTGCTGGAGGCTATATATTTTACATTTCTAAGGCAGCTCTTTGATGTAATTTTGCTCTTGAATGCTAATAAAAAAAGTGCACTTAGTTTTAGTTTAATAATGTTTTCTAAAAAGTTGCGTAGCACATGTAGTATCTTGAGATACTGAAAAAAGGAAACACAGAGGAGCCAAAAGTTCTCGATGGTCACTTTATTAAGGACCCATCGCAGCGTTTAGACATACACACCAGCATGGCAATAGTGCGCCCCCAATGCGCTTCTTCACAGCCTTTAAATAGTGCACAAACCCATACACAATGTGTTACCGCCCCCTGCTGGACAAATATCAATATGCACATACAACACTCCTCCCCACTTAAATCCAAAAACAGTTTTTTTCTCCAATCAACAAACTTGAGGGGACAAACATTGTTCACATACAAGATAATTTTCAATAAAGTGCAATTTCAAAATGTTGTAACTGTGTGCGTTTTTTTTTTTTTTCTCAAAGTCCCACTATTTTTTTTTTTCATCACAAAGTGTGCTAGTAATTTTTACATCACAAAGTCTTTTAAGTGTGAGGGTAGTTTCCGTTCTCTTACTGAACGTCGTAAACCCCTAGTAGTTACAATTTCAGGGTTTTTTACTTCTGCAATTGATGTCACTTCCGGAGTGGTAGGAGCACTAGATAACTCGGACAACAGTCTACTGGAACATTCAGTTAGCAAATTTTCAAGCTCCTTTTGCTCAGGAGTAACACCCAAAGTTGGTATTATGGGACTACTGGGTGATTTGGGCACTTGAACATCAGTATCCTGAGACCCAATTTCAGCATCACATAACTGAACATCCATGCTCGGTTGGTAATCAGTTATCATTTATTTTTGTTGATGACTAAATAATTGATCTACATGACGTCGCACTATTTGAGCATTCCCCAAAGCTACCGTATAAGATACAGGTCCTGTAATGTCCTGAATTACTCCATGCACCCATTTTGGCCCATACCCAAAATTTCGGGTATACACAGGATCTCCAATCTGGAAATAACGAGATTTCACATGTTGATCATGATACTCTTTCTGAACTTGTTGTTTCCTTTCCATTTTACCAGTGAAGTCAGGATGTATCTTGTCTAAAGTGCAAAGCAATTTTCTTCCCATCAGCTATTCAGCAGGAGACAGTCCCGTTATAGAGTGGGATGTGATACGATAATTAAACAGAGCTTTATGTAACTTGGTCTCCAGCGTGTTCCCCAAACTTTTTTCATTAGGTCTTTGAAAGTTTGAACTGCTCGCAATGCCAAACCATTAGATGAAGGGTGATACGGTGCAGAAGTAGCATGGGTTATTCCGTTCTTAGTCATAAAGTCTTTACTCGCTTTACTTACAAAACATTGGGCATTATTAGACACTATCATTTCAGGAATCCCATGTACACTGAAACTTTTTCGCAAACACTACAAAGTAGCTGCTGTTGTTGCTGAACTTACGGGATAGGCATCAATCCACTTAGAATGAGCATCAATGATAATTAAGAACAATTTACCTAGAAAAGGGCCTGCATAATCCATGTGAATTCTCCTCCACGGTTGTCTGGGCCACTCCCATGGGTGAAGTGGGGCCCTCACAGGGGATTTTTGCTGTTCTTGACAGACAGTACAATCTCTTACTCGAGTTTCAATATCAGCATCCTGATTCGGCCACCATAGGTAGCTCCTTGCCAAACCTGCCTGAGTGGGATTGATGCAACTGTTCCAACAAACCTGAACGTCCCTGTTCTGGAATAACAACACGGGCTCCCCACAGCACACATCCGTCCTGAACACTGAGCTCTTGCTGTCTCTGTTTATAAGGTATAAATTCCTGGATATCACTGTGATCAGGCCAGCCTTTAAGCACATACTCACGTACTCTTGACAAAACAGGGTCTTTAGAAGTCCAGTGCTTAATTTGCTCTGCGGTCGTCAAGGGACCAGCTACACTCTCCAACATCAAGACATGCTCTTCTTCTGGTTCTTCCTCAGAAGGTTGTGAAACAGGAAGACGACTGAGGGCATCAGCATTACCATTATCTTTACCCGCTCTGTAAGAAATGACATACTCATAGGCTCCCAACATTACTGCCCACCTCATAATTTGTTGAGATGCCATTTGAGGTACAGCTTTTAATTCATTCAATAAACTGAGTAGAGGTTTGTGGTCAGTACAGATTACAAATTTACGACCATACAAGTATTTGTGGAATTTCTTGACTCCAAACACAACAGCTAATCCTTCTTTCTCTAACTGGGAGTAGTTCTTCTCTGTAGCTGTTAGTGTTCTGGATACAAATCCAATAGGTCTTTCCATTCCATCCCTCATACGATGTGCTAATACATCCCCCACACTGCTGAGGCATCACAGGAAAGGATGAGTTATTTTTTTTCTTCCCAACACCAACAAACATCTTTCCTCAAGAGCTTATGCAAAGGAGCAAGCAGGGTAGAAAGATTTGGAAGAAATCTGTTATAAAAGTTCAACAAACTCAAATAGGCTTTTAGTTCCATCACTGATGTCGGCGTTGGTGCTTCCTGTACAGATTGAACTTTCTCTGGAACAGGATGAATACCTGTGGCATCAACTTTATGTCCCAAGAAAACAACTTCCTTTTCCATGAACTTACACTTCCCTCTTTTCAGTCTTAATCCAGATTCCTCCAGCCTCTGCAATACTTGATCCAGTGTCCCCAGATGTTCTTGATAATTTTTTCCTGTCAACAGAATATCATCCAAATATACCGTGACTTTTGGAATGTCATTCAGGATTCCTTCCATAGTTCTCTGGAAGATTGCGGGACTTGAACTCACTCCAAAGGGTAATCGTGTAGACGTAAAGAGACCTTTGTGAGTATTTACAGTGACATATTGCTTCAATGTTTCATCCAACAAAATCTGTTGATATGCATGACTCATATCTAATTTGGTGTATTTCTCACCTCCAGATAACACTGCAAACATGTCCTCCATTCGGGGAATGGGATACTGCTCCAATGACGATTCCCGGTTAACAGTCACTCTATAATCTCCACAGAGTCTCACCGATCCATCTGGCTTCAATACCGGCACGACAGGAGCTGCCTGCTCTGAAAACTTCACAGGTTCAATGATCCGTTTGTCTGGACTCTGCAAATTCCTCATCAATGTGTACGTCTGTGCTCCAACACAACACAATATGCACATACAACACTCTTGGTCACAAAACTGAATTTCAGGCTGCTGTGGGAATCCAAGTGGCGGCACCGCATCTGCTCCAGTTACAAAAGCAAGGAGGTCTTGGAAGGACAACTGCACTCTTTTTTTCTGTACAATAAAAGTTACATCACAAAAAATGCAGTTTACTTTCTTAGTTGTCTCATTTAAAGGGGTCATATGATGCGATTTCAAATTTTCCTTTCTCTTTGGAGTGTTACAAGCTCTTGGTGCATAAAGAAGATCTGTAAAGTTGCAAAGACCAAAGTCTCAAATGCAAAGAGATATTCTTTATAAAAGTTAAGAGTTAACCACGCCTACCTAAAACGGCTCGTTCTAACACGCCCCCACATGTCTACGTCACGATCTGGGAAAATTTGCATAACGCCGCCCAAATGTTCAAGCAAA
>NW_015641065.1:186042-195798 GCF_001515625.1 Sinocyclocheilus rhinocerous
ACAACTTCCTTTTCCATGAACTTACACTTCCCTCTTTTCAGTCTTAATCCAGATTCCTCCAGCCTCTGCAATACTTGATCCAGTGTCCCCAGATGTTCTTGATAATTTTTTCCTGTCAACAGAATATCATCCAAATATACCGTGACTTTTGGAATGTCATTCAGGATTCCTTCCATAGTTCTCTGGAAGATTGCGGGACTTGAACTCACTCCAAAGGGTAATCGTGTAGACGTAAAGAGACCTTTGTGAGTATTTACAGTGACATATTGCTTCAATGTTTCATCCAACAAAATCTGTTGATATGCATGACTCATATCTAATTTGGTGTATTTCTCACCTCCAGATAACACTGCAAACATGTCCTTCATTCGGGGAATGGGATACTGCTCCAATGACGATTCCTGGTTAACAGTTACTCTATAATCTCCGCAGAGTCTCACTGATCCATCTGGCTTCAACACTGGCATGACAGGAGCTGCCCTCAGGAGCTTCACAGGTTCAATGATACGTTCTTTAATCAACCGATCAAGTTCAGCTTCCACCTTCTCTCTCATGGCAAAAGATAATGAACGTGATTTAAAAAAATGAGACTTTGCACCACTGGTTACATGAATTTTGGCTGTGGCTCCTTTTAATGTCCCCAGTTCTTCTTTAAAGACAATTTCATGTTTCTTTAAAATGTCTTTCAACATCTCTGAGCTTGTTCGGATTCTATTCACCTTTTCCCAGCCAAGTTCCAACTCAGCAAGCCATGACCTTCCCAACAAGTTAGGACCAGATCCTGCCACCACCACAACTGAGAGGTCTTTAGCTAATCCGTTATGCTTGACTTGAACTTTGCTAGTTCCTACAACATTCACTAATTGGCCTGTATATGTCTTCAAATTGAGAGAACTTGGTTTCAATTCAGGCAGTTTTTCTTTAACTTCAAGTTTGCCATATTCCACCTGTAATAACACAGTTACACTACATCCAGTGTCGATTTAGAATTTCACAGGATACTCATTAACAAGTAACACTTGGGTAAAAGGAGGCACATGAGACTGGGCTGTTTGTATGCTATACATGGTGAAAACTTCTTCACACTGCTCTTCCTCTTGCAGATAATTAGCCCTGTTTGACTGTTTTCCTCCCTCCCACTTCACAGTTTTCTTGCCTTTGTTACTAGCAATTTCTTGTGGTATCATTCTGCACACTCTTTTCACATGTCCAATTTTACCACACTTGTAACATTTTTCTTTGGCAAACTTAGTCTTTCAACATATGGTTAGTTCCACCACATCAATAACACATTCCTGCACCCTTTAAATGACTTCTTTCTTCAGTGTCCATCTTGAAAACAGTAGTACTCACGCAATTTCCTTTCTCTCTGTGCAAATCTGCTATATCCTTATTTGCAGTTTCAATAGCCTGAGCTTTCTTCAGTGCAGTTTCAAACGTTAATCCATCCTCAGCCAGTAATCTCCTTTGTATGCTGTCATCATTAACACCACACACTAATCTGTCTCTCAGCATAACTGTGAGTGTGTCTCCGAAATTACAATCTTCTGCAAGTTTTCTTAATTCAGCCACATACTCTACAATGCTTTCATCGTGGCATCTGTTTCTTGAATTAAACTTCCACCTCTGAACTATTTCACTTGGCTTTGGATTAAAGTGGTTTTTCAGTAAACTCACCAATTCTTCAAAACTCTTTGCACCTGGTTTGTCTGGACTCAGCAAATTCCTCATCAATGTGTACGTCTGCGCTCCAACGCAACTTAACAATATGGCTCGTTTCTTTTCTTTGCTTTCAACATCATTTGACACGAAGAAATTATTCAATATTTCACAATACTCTTCCCATGATTGTGACTTACTATCAAATGGTGTCACGGATCCGACCATTCCAGCCATTGTTTCTTCAATCAATCATTCCACGTGGTAGCAACTTGTTTCAATCAGCTCAGCCGCTTCAGCGTCCTGTTTCTCCCTTACTTCTTTGAAACCGCTGTTTCATCCTTATTTCTCTTGGTTTATCTTCATCTCCTTGTTTATCCTCGTCGCCATATGTAGTATCTTGAGAGAGTGGTGCGAAGCCTCATTTTTTAAGTCACGTTCATTACCTTTTGCCATGAGAGAGAAGGTGGAAGCTGAACTTGATCGGTTGATTAAAGAACATATCATTGAACCTGTGAAATTTTCAGAGTGGGCAGCTCCTGTCGTGCCGGTGTTGAAGCCAGATGGATCAGTGAGACTCTGTGGAGATTATAGAGTGACTGTTAATCGGGAATCATCATTGGAGCAGTATCCCATTCCCCGAATGGAGGATATGTTTGCAGTGTTATCTGGAGGTGAGAAATACACCAAATTAGATATGAGTCATGCATATCAACAGATTTTGTTGGATGAAACATCGAAGCAATTTGTCACTGTAAATACTCACAAAGGTCTCTTTACGTATACGATTACCCTTTGGAGTGAGTTCAAGTCCCGCAATCTTCCAGAGAACTATGGAAGGAATCCTGAAGGACATTCCAAAAGTCACGGTATATTTTGGATGATATTCTGTTGACAGGAAAAAATTATCAAGAACATCTGGGGACACTGGATCAAGTATTGCAGAGGCTGGAGGAGTCTGGATTAAGACTGAAAAGAGGGAAGTGTAAGTTCATGGAAAAGGAAGTTGTGTTCTTGGGACATAAAGTTGATGCCACAGGTATTCATCCTGTTCCAGAGAAAGTTCAAGCTGTACAGGAAGCACCAACGCCGACATCAGTGACGGAGCTGAAAGCCTATTTGGGTTTGTTGAATTTTTATAACGGATTTCTTCCAAATCTTTCTACCCTGCTTGCTCCTTTGCAAAGGCTCTTGAGGAAAGATGTTTGTTGGTGTTGGGAAGAAGACCAAGAAAAAGCCTTCCAGAAATCCAAAGAGTTGTTGCAATCTAATCGTGTCTTGATCCACTATGATGAAAAAAAAAGAACTCCTCCTTTCCTGTGATGCCTCAGCGTATGGTGTGGGGTCCGTATTAGCACATCGTATGAGGGATGGAACGGAAAGACCTATTGGATTTGTATCCAGAACACTAACAGCTGCAGAGAAGAACTACTCCCAGTTAGAGAAAGAAGGATTAGCTGTTGTGTTTGGAGTCAAGAAATTCCACAAATACTTGTATGGTCGTAAATTTGTAATCTGTACTGACCACAAACCTCTACTCAGTTTATTGAATGAATTAAAAGCTGTACCTCAAATGGCATCTCAACGAATTATGAGGTGGGCAGTAATGTTGGGAGCCTATGAATATGTCATTTGTTACAGAGTGGGTAAAGATCATGGTAATGCTGATGCCCTCAGTCGTCTTCCTGTTTCACAACCTTCTGAGGAAGAACCAGAGGAAGAGCATGTCTTGATGTTGGAGAGCGTAGCTGGTCCCTTGACGACCACAGAGCAAATGAATCACTGGACTTCTAAAGACCATGTTTTGTCAAGAGTACGGGAGTATGTGCTTAAAGGCTGGCCTGATCACAGTGATATCCAGGAATTTATACCTTATAAACAGAGACAGCAAGAGCTCAGTGTTCAGGACGGATGTGTGCTGTGGGGAGCCCGTGTTGTTATTCCAGAACAGGGACGTTCAGGTTTGTTGGAACAGTTGCATCAATCCCACCCAGGCATGTCCAAGATGAAAGGTTTGGCAAGGAGCTACTTATGGTGGCCGAATCTGGATGCTGATATTGAAACTCGAGTAAGAGATTGTACTGTCTGTCAAGAACAGCAAAAATCCCCTGTGAGGGCTCCACTTCACCCATGGGAGTGGCCCAGACAACCGTGGAGGAGAATTCACATGGATTATGCAGGCCCTTTTCTAGGCAAATTGTTCTTAATTATCATTGATGCTCATTCTAAGTGGATTGATGCCTATCCCGTAAGTTCAGCAGCAACAGCAGCTACTTTGGAGTGTTTGCAAAAAAGTTTGGTAACACTTTACTTGAAGGGGTGTGCATAAGACTGACATGACACCTTCATAATCACAGTTTTCTTGCCTTTGTTACTAGCAATTTCTTGTGGTATCATTCTGCACACTCTTTTCACATGTCCAATTTTACCACACTTGTAACATTTTTCTTTGGCAAACTTAGTCTTTCAACATATGGTTAGTTCCACCACATCAATAACACATTCCTGCACCCTTTAAATGACTTCTTTCTTCAGTGTCCATCTTGAAAACAGTAGTACTCACGCAATTTCCTTTCTCTCTGTGCAAATCTGCTATATCCTTATTTGCAGTTTCAATAGCCTGAGCTTTCTTCAGTGCAGTTTCAAACGTTAATCCATCCTCAGCCAGTAATCTCTGTTGTATGCTGTCATCATTAACACCACACACTAATCTGTCTCTCAGCATAACTGTGAGTGTGTCTCCGAAATTACAATCTTCTGCAAGTTTTCTTAATTCAGCCACATACTCTACAATGCTTTCATCGTGGCATCTGTTTCTTGAATTAAACTTCCACCTCTGAACTATTTCACTTGGCTTTTGGATTAAAGTGGTTTTTCAGTAAACTCACCAATTCTTCAAAACTCTTTGCACCTGGTTTGTCTGGACTCAGCAAATTCCTCATCAATGTGTACGTCTGCGCTCCAACGCAACTTAACAATATGGCTCGTTTCTTCTCTGTGCTTTCAACATCATTTGACACGAAGAAATTATTCAATATTTCACAATACTCTTCCCATGATTGTGACTTACTATCAAATGGCGTCACAGATCTGACCATTCCAGCCATTGTTTCTTCAATCAATCATTCCATGTGGTAGCAACTTGTAAAAAAACTTAGCAAACAGTGCACAAACCCATACACAATGCGTTACCGCCCCCTGCTGGACAAATATCAATATGCACATACAACAGCACAACATTTTAAAGTGGGCATTTGGATGCAGTTGGATTTAGAGGGCTTGGAAACAACTGTCACTGTACTGACCAAACATCAGTTTTTCTGTTTTTTTAGGTGTAGTGTGGATTAGCCTTAAATCCACTGAACTTGGGCTATAGGGGAGAGCAGGGCAAACACATTCCACAAATTCTAACATTACAAATCTTAGTGTATTTACTATTTGCCATATCATGGCATAGGCGACACAGGCAGTTGCCTAGGGCGCAAAATGACTGGGGGGCACCGCACGAAAGTTTTTTTTCTCGGAAGAGCACCCTCTTGTGACTATCGTGCACTCCTACACCCATATATTAAGCAAATACTGACAATTAAAATTTTAGAACTGATCGATTATCGAACTGATTAAAATAATTTTAGAATAAAATAAAATTTACATCAACGAAAAATCATAAGATTTGACAACATGTCTTGTTGGACTCATTTAAACACTTTCTGCATCATGAGGTAATTATAATACATCATCATAACGCATTAATTAGCTATGCATGGCACACGCATAGTTTTGCCATTTATGTGCTCTGAAAGTATAATTTCTAAAAAATTAGTGAAAATTATCTATAATTAATAAACTATAAAAGAAAATTATCAGGGGCACAAGGCAAGAAGCGACGCAAAGAAGAGGAGCAGAAAAAAGAGTAATATAGAGGTAAGAATCACAAGTTAATCACTGTGTATTTGCCCTTGAAGTTTATGCAGTATTTTGAAATAGCCTTTTTAGAACATCTTAACTGGCAACACTGACACTGCGGAATGTTTTTTGCTTGAGTTAACTGCTTATTTAATTTTACTTTATTTTCTGTTGTTTTAATTTCAGTTACATTACTGCTTGCTTTTAATTAACCAAAAAGTGCACTAAATGTATTTTGAAAGAGACCATGACTAGGACTAAAATATAGCATTCATGAATTTAAATAATTTAAGTTTAAGTATGCCATTTTCCACTGTATGCACAAAATGGAAATGAATTGGGTATGCTAATTAGATTCACTAGCTAGCTTGCTGGCTAACACCTTCAAATAAATTACAATATGTAGCCTTTATTTTGTTGCCTTGGATGTCTGTTAGACTATTTTAGGCATTCCATATTTGCTGCAAAGAAATCCAGGCGTGTTCAGTTTTGAAACTGATCTGTAATTCTGAAAATAGTTTTTTCTTTTGTACTTTTAATTCAGTTAAACTCTGCGGACCCGGTCCAAAATTGCGTTAAAAATGTTTATGCTTCATTTACATAGCCTTCCTTATATGGTATCAGCCCATATATGGGTTCATTTGAAAGCTTGGAGTGTCTTCTTTACAAAGAATACCATTCCTTTTGGTTTTTATATTCATAGGGGGTCTTCACATCCGGGAATTTACGGCTGGGTGTTTTGGAACCTGTAGTTTTTGGACTCGATGTTTTGAAGGCGAGTTTCCCTCACGGAAAGGGTACTGCACATGCGGCTCGGATAATATCAATCTATGATAATCATATTACAAGTTATATATGGTGAAGAACGGAGATCATGATTCTCCTACAGATAACTAAACAAAATAGCTTGTCTACTAGAGGTTCTGACAAAATGTTAATTGTTGCAGTCTATGTAATTTTTACATTTTAATTATTTATTGCAAAATCTGCACCTCTTTTGTGGCTAATATTAATTTCATAATGATCCTTACTCCGTGAAGTCAAGTAGCAGAAGTTACAGAAAGTGAAAATGTGCAAATACTACTGGCCCATTTTGGGGTGAACTAAATATGCAAGACTAGTCTTACGTCACTGTTTATAACACAGGCCGTTCATCCTTTGCTGGGCCGCTTAAAAAAATGGGGACATAAATTAAGAGTATACCCACTTCTCCAGGCACCACTACACCACTGGTTAATGTGTTTTATAAAGCCTGTTTTTGCAAAGGAAACTCACCATGACACATTTAGATGCAGAAATAGACAATTTGACTCGCTTCAGATATAATGTAATAACTCCTGTTTAGAAGCTGTTATTTGAAAGATTCTTTTTTTCTGGTACTTTTTGGCATCTAGTGGCATCAAACAAAGTAAATTGCAGAGAGCTGGACCTAATAGAACCTGAATTACAGAATTTCAAAAAAATAATTTGTTTTAAAACTCCAAAAGCGCCTATGTTTTTTTTGTGTTTATTGTAATATTTGAAAAATATATAATGTTATTTATAAAGAATTACACTCATATTTTGTAGTTCAAAGGGTTTTCTTTACAATGAAACCATTTTTTTTTCATTTCCTCCATTGTATGTGTGTAGGGTAAACATTTGAATTTGAGTATGTCAAATTTAGGCGAAAATACCCAAAACGCCCCAGAGAATAAGTGGTTTTAATTACATTTTTGTGTTATTCTTCAGGTGAATGTAAGTCAAATTTGTTTATTTATTATCACAATTTATTTACTACTTTTAGTTTATTTTTAACTAATTTATGTTAATACTTATCAGTATGTAATATTATGTTATGTTATGTTATGTTAGAGTAAAGTTTTGAAAAATCTGCATTTTCTGAATTTTTTAATGGTGGGGTGGGGTGGGGATCTAAAATCTTGCCTAGGGCACCAACAGAGCCTGGGCCGGCCCTGGCCATATGAACACTATTGAGAGGAAAAAGTGGTGCCAAAACAGTGTCAAAATTCTCACTAAAGTTCATCTTAGCTTTTAGTGTTTATTTAAAATGATACAAACAATATTGATATCAGTTGTGTTCCATTTTGTTCAATTGTTCCCATTAGAGTATCATGCCTACAAAGATGCAGTGGTGGTTTTAGGCATGGGCGATATGGGCAACCGCCCAGGGTGGCATCTTGCAGAGTGCTGCATGGGGCGCCTGCACCAAAATCACATGACTGCAGATTGATGGTGCTCTATGTCAGGATTATGGACTATTCTGTGTGTGTTTTTGCCCCTGTGACCCAGTTTCTTCCTCATGTTGATTGTGTTAATTTGATTCCAGGTGTGTCTCGTTCCTCCCCAATTATCATGCCTTTATAAGCCCTTGTCCTTTCAGTTCTTGTTTGTTGGGTCTACTGTTGAATGTCCTCCTTGTTTTCAGTTTTCCTGTGGATTATTAAAGACTGTGTTATTTAAGTACTCCTCGTTTCCTCGTTCCTTGCTCCCCGAGTGAATTGTGACAGAAGACCCGACCGATACAGTTACCTCCGTTTGTACCCTCCGTTTTGTTTCTCTTTTTACTCAGTTTTTTGTTTCTGTTGAGTGCTATGATGCCAGCCTCAACACCGCATGCAGAGCGCCGTCATCCGAAGATGGCCCTCGAGCTGAATTTGCCGCCTTTGTGGAGTGGACACTGGCGAGAAATGGATCTCCGTTCCCCGCTGGTTCCCAGGAATTAATAGCCAGTGCCACTCCCGACCCAGACCTGAGGGGGCTTCCGATTCTCCAGTGTCCGCTCCTCAAAAGTGCTCTCCAGTGCCCGCTCCTAGAAAACGCCCTCCAGTGCCTGCTCCTAGAAAGCGCCCTCCTGTGGCCGCTCCTCGAAAATGCCCGCCCTCCCACCTGCTCCAGCCTCCTCCACCGCTGTCAGCTGGCAGCCCCTCCAGGGGGCCGACCAACGGCGGCGGAGCAGGTGGTGGAGGAGACCGAGGCGGAGAAGGAGAGCCAACGAGCCAGGGGGATGCCGAAGATCCAGAGGGCCAGGGTGGAGCCGAGGGCTCTGGCAACCAAGATGGAGGCGGAGATCCGCGGCAGAGCCGGAGCGACTGAGGACCAAGGTGGAGCTGCTCACAATTATATTCCTTCATAGAGAAAAATGGTATCATTAGAGTTACAAATGACCTGCTCTTGATCTGATCGTGGTTGTATCTCTCTATTAGTGCTACTGGATTTTAGCGCTGCGTTCGACACTATTGACCACAACATTCTTTTGAATAGACTAGAAAACTTTGTTGTCATTAATAATGGAAGTACATTAGCATGTTTCAAATCGTACTTATCTGACCGCCATCAATTCGTAGCAGTGAATGAAGAGGTATCATATCGATCACAAGTACAGTATGGAGTACCTCAAGGCTCAGTACTAGGGCCGTTACTCTTCACGCTTTACATGTTACCCTTGGGAGATATCATCAGGAAACACGGTGTTAGCTTTCACTGTTATACTGATGATACTTAGCTATATATTTCTTCGCGGCCCGGCGAAACATACCAATTTGAAAAAACTAGCGGAGGCATTCAGGGCTTAACTCTGGATCGGAAGCCCCCTCTAGGCTGAACACAGGAACAGGATGGCGCTCAGGAGGAGCGGACACTTGAGGGCGCTTACGAGGAGCTGGCACTGGAGGTCGCTTTCTAGGAGTGGGCACAGGAGAACGCTTTGGACTGGATTTCGGGACTGGAGCCCTCTCCTCTTCGCTTTGGCACTTTCGCCGCGCCATACTCAGCTCACCCTCAGCCTCCGCTCAGTCACTCGGCATTGCGCTGGCTCGTAGATTGCGGCTCCAGCAGGAGGAGGAGAAATTTCGGGCGAAGGAGGGCATCCATGAGGGAAACACAACGGAAACAAAAACACAGAGAAAAACGAGAAAACAAACAGAGGGAAAAACACGGAGGTAACTGTTATTGGTCGGTTCTTCTGTCACAATGTGTGATGGCGAGGAACGATGGAGACGGGGAATAAATGAAACAGTCTTTAATCCATGGAACACAGGGTACATAAACACTGGAGACAGCAGGAAACACATCAACGTAATGAGTAGAACCGACAGAGACAGACTGCACAGACTGGGGCTGTGTCCGAAATTGCCCCCTATACCCTTAAATAGGGCACTATTTGAGGGAACAGCCATTTTTAGTGGTGTC
>NW_015641065.1:196154-196519 GCF_001515625.1 Sinocyclocheilus rhinocerous
CACAGACTAGGACTTAAATACAGGGGATGATTGGGGAAACACAGGTGTATGGGATGACTAATTAACAAAACGAGGACAGGAACATGACCAAATAAGGGAACAGAAACGGGGGCAAAGCATGACACAAACAGTCCTTGATCCTGACATATTTATTTTAGACCCTATTCCATCTAAGCTCCTAAAAGAGGTGCTTCCAGAAGTCATAGATCCTCTTTTGACTATTATTAATTCGTCATTGTCATTAGGATATGTCCCCAAAACCGTCAAACTGGCTGTTATTACTGTTATGCTGATGATACTCAGCTCTATATTTCTTTGCTGCCTGGCGAAACATACCAATTTGAAAAACTAACGGAATGCATAGT
>NW_015641066.1:0-909 GCF_001515625.1 Sinocyclocheilus rhinocerous
GTTAAAACATCATAATCATGATCTGAAAAGTTTACAATTAAGTTTAGCAACTAATCACCCAAATACAGTAACAGGCAGTGATGTGCATACCAGGATTTAAGTCTTGAAGATATAAAGTAAATAAATTAGTTGTCATCAGCGCAGAAACCATAATCCACTTACTATACATAATCCATTGCGATTTATTTGTTATTAAATAAACTTACGTTTCGCCAGATTGCCCTTCATTCAAGTCTTCGGTTTACCCGCACTCATAACATTAGCACAGAATCAGTTGTCCAAAAGAACCAGTTCGGTTCAGACGTGCTGTGTCAGTCATAGTAGGCAATCTGTTCGGTAGCTTCACGCTGAATCACGCATGCGCAATATCATCAGCTCATCAGTTCTCAAATCTGACGTGTCCGAAAGAAACGGTTCTCGGTTCAGTATACTGGTGATCCAAAAACCGATGCAACCGGATCTTGACTCGAGAACGAGAACCGCTCTAACAGGCACGCTGCATGCACGTTCAGTATATCATCAGCTGCTCTACTCGTGTTCATGTTCTATTTACTACAAACTCAATTTGTGAATGTGTCATTGTTAACTATAATTACAGTACAGGTATTTCATAAATCATCCCTTATTCCTATTAAACATAGAGTCTTAATTATTATCCAACTTCCCTGACAAACCCCTTTGGCCTATAACCTAACAGAATCTTCAACTGAACAAAGTACACAAATTAGATACATTCATCTTTTTAAAAAAAAGTTAAATAAAATATATTTATATTATCACACTCAAACATATTCAATAGAGCATGTAGGTTAGATGAGTAAATAAATCCACACATACTATCATATGTATATATGTAATATGACTATTAAATCAGTCATTTGAAAACAGCGTGAGTGATTCAGCTGTACC
>NW_015641067.1:0-1246 GCF_001515625.1 Sinocyclocheilus rhinocerous
TTATTTCCAAATTTTGGAAGGAATTTTGTCATTTATTAGGGGCGACTGTTAGTCTTTCTTCCAGATTCCATCCCCAGAGTAATGGTCAGACGGAGAGAGCCAACCAAGATTTAGAACGCATGTTACGATGTTTGGTTTCACAGAATCCGTCCTCCTGGAGTCAGCAGCTCTCATGGGTTGAGTACGCACACAACTCTTTACCGGTATCTGGTACGGGACTAGCAACTCTCATGGGTTGAGTACGCACATAACTCGTTACCAGTCTCAGCTACGGGTCTATCTCCGTTTGAGTGTAGTTTAGGGTACCAGCCACCACTTTTTCCTAGTATGGAATCCGAAGTCGCGGTCCCCTCTGCCCACGCATTTGTCCAGAGGTGCCGACGCACCTGGAGCAAGGCCAGGGTGACCCTCCTCCAGGTGGGGGCGCGCACCAAGGTTCAGGCCGATCGCCACCGGTCGAAACCTCCCATTTACGTCGTCGGTCAAAAAGTGTGGCTTTCAACCAAGAATATTCCTCTCCGATCCGTCAGTAATAAACTTGCTCCCAAATTCATTGGCCCGTTTACTGTCACCAAAATTATTAGTCCGGTGGCAGTCCGCCTCAAACTTCCTCCAGCGTACAGGAGAGTTCATCCCGTATTTCATGTTTCTAAATTAAAGCCCGTTTTTCATTCTACGATTAATCCGCCTGTCCCGGTTCCCCCACCGCCGCGTCTTGTAGATGGGGAACCTACCTATTTGGTAAAACGTATCCTGGACTCGAGACGGAGGGGACGAGGATTTCAGTATTTGGTGGACTGGGAGGGTTACGGGCCGGAGGAGAGGAGTTGGGTGCCTGCGAGAGATATATTACATCACTCCCTTATCGATGATTACAATCGCCAGGTAGGTTCCCCTGGAAGTGCCAGGAGGCACTCCTAGGAGGAGGGGTACTGTCATGGTTCACGGGTCTGTGTGTTCATTCCTGCGTGTCTGCGTGTTGTTGTCACCTGTCTGATTGCTTGTCACCGTTGCTCCGGCAACCTCGGTGCTGACGAGCTAATCAGCACGGCTGCACCTGTAGTGCATTATCCGCTGCCTTTATCTATCTCGTGTTTGCTGTGCATGTTGTCAGATCGTTGTTTGCTCATGCTTGTCGTTTTCTCCAGTGTCTCTGTTGTTCCTAGTTTTGCTTCCTGCCTTGGATTGCCGGTCCTGCTCGGCCTTTTGTTTCCCATTGGCCTGACTTCTGCTCTTGGACTGGGTT
>NW_015641068.1:0-5403 GCF_001515625.1 Sinocyclocheilus rhinocerous
AGATCGCTGCAGCTTGAGACAGGCAGTAACCGTTCAAAAACACGCTGCATTAAACACGTGAAGCTGAGCGCCAGTCAAAGCCGCGACGAAAATAGTGTGCGTGCTTCTTATGATTATTAGAGTAATCTTCAGGAAGAGCAAAAAGACAATAAAGTGTGAGTTTATCAGTGCGTCATGTATTCACTCAGATAAAGACTGTCATTTTCTTCTTAAGAAAAAATTAAGATGTTCAGAGAATATATTTGAGAACTTATTAAGAATTTTTCAAGAATTGCACTTAAGAACATTCTTACGAACTTTGTGAATACTTTTGTGTGTCTTTCTTAAATTATTTCTTAAGAAGATTTTCGTGAATCCGGTCTAAAAACAGGATTTTCTTTGTGCAAAATGTAATTAATTTTTTTCCCTTGTTTTTCCACTTTGAGTTCAAATGTTCATGACAGGTTTCACCCCTTAATTTGTTGTTCTGTAGTGCTGGATGAACAATAATTTTTTCTTTTGTGAGTAACGAGAGAAAATGCTTTCCACATGCCTGTTTACACCACAGGAGCATGGCACCTCCATTCCAGATTTATAAATCCCAGCTGTGTTTTCAACTGAGGGTCGCATACCGAATACCTTTTACATTATGTACATGAGCCCATAAAAGTAGATTTTTACAAGGACGTTGTTCCAGTATTTCATCCACTTATGTTTCTTTGTGTGTTAATATTATTTATTTCGTACTATACACATGCATGACCTGCATATCTATTTTTTTTCTATGTGCATTATGCAATGTTTTTGTATGTAAGGTCATGTGACATAGCCACTGTGTTATCAATAAGTATGAAGTGCATTGTGGGTGCTGTATAGCATACAGTAAGGGAAAAGCAGTTAGTGTGGAGGGGTTCTGCATACTAACCACACATGGAATAAGTTTCCAGCCAGCTGAAGTGATAGGCGTCCCATATGCTCTCACTCCAGTGTGTGTTAACCATCATCATTCTCATGGGAAAATTTCAGCAGTCCTCAGGGGGGTTTAATGGAGTGGCTCGGAAACTATGTGTCCCTGTGATAACGGCTGCAGTTTGGGCAAGCAAGCGCAAGAGAAAAGCTCTGGTGAGCTGCCTAACTAGACAGCATTTGAAGGCATTTTAGGCACACTCCCAATGCAAAGGTATGGGGTCAGAGGTCAGGGCTCTGTGTGGGCTAGTCAAGTTCTTCCACACCAAACTCATCCAACCATGTCTTTATAGACCTGGCTTTGTGCACTGGGCCACAGTCATGCTGGAATAGAAACGCGTCTTCCCCAAACTGTTCCCACAAAGTTGGAAACATAGCATTGTCCAAAATGTGTTGGTATGCTGAAGCATTAAGATTTCCTTTCACTGGAAGTTGTTGCTGTTCCTAAACGCTCCCTGTTTTCAATAATAGCACTTACAGTTGACCGTGGAATATCTAGCATGGATGATATTACACAAACTGACTTATTGAAAAGGTGGCATCCTATCACAGTACCACACTTGAATCCACTGAGCACTTCAGAACAACCCATTTTCCCCCCACAAATGTTTGTAAATGCAGAATGCATGGCTAGGTTCATGATTTTATGTGACACTAGGTCTGCATGAAATGCCTGAATTCAATATTCAAGAGGTGTGTCCCAATATTTCTGCCCATATAGTGTAATATATATATATGGACAAAATGTTTTGTGCATCAATATGATTAGCACTATTTGTGCTGCATGTGAGTTGCTGTCTTTATAGACCACTTTTATAGAACTTCCATTTAAATTAGGATGATAGTTAGTAAAGCTGCTTTTGTAACAGAGCTAAGGAGTAACAAAAGTTGCAACAGAGACATGTATTGTAAAACTAGGCAATGCTTTTTCTTTTAAGAGACCAAAAATTCTTGTTCTCTACAATTTTGGAAATAAAGGGTAATTTATAGATAGATGTTCAAGTGGAAGATATTCTGTAGGTTGTTTTTAGATGCAAATGAATAAATGCGCAGGGAAGATGCTATATTGCTGGTGTGAAATTGTGCATTTTGTCACTGGTACATTATATAACCTTCACACATTACCTCTACACTAAAAAAATATGTAGAAACTTTTTACTCTTTTACTCATTTTACTATTAAATATATTTTCCTCAGTATAGGGAAAGCATGTTTTTTACAGCATTTTTTTAAAGCATTTATTTTGCAGTCCCATCTTAGTGTTGTTATTGTTAAGTTAAACTAAAACTATTAAAAATAGCTTTCGACAATTGAAATACAGCATAAATAAAATAAATATAAATATTAGATGAAAAGAAAAGAAACAATTGCAAAAATATTATAAAAATAAAAATGATAAAAATAAAAGCTAAAACAAAAAATAATTTTAAAAAATGCTAAAGCTAAACTGAAAATATAAAATAAAAACAAATTCAAAATATTAATAAACGCTATGTAGCATAATACGAAACACAGTTATTTCAGGCTCCATGAGTTGTGTACTTCATCACAGTTATTAATTTTAATGCCTTGAATTTTGTTCCTCTTCTGTGTCTTATAATTGGTTCCATATGGGATGTTGTTGTCTTGAACAATGTCTGTCAAGGACAATAATATTAGAGGAGTTGACGTCGTTGTACTATAGTTCAACTTTGCTGGGTTGTCCAATGGGGGGATCATGTTCAGGTGAGTCATGTGAGTATGAATGAAATATATGAGAGATTTTATACAGGAAATTTTCTATTTTTTCTATTGAAAATGGTTATTGAAATGTACTCACTCTCAGGCTAACCAAGATATAGATGAGTTTGTTTCTTCATCAGATTTGGAGAAATGTAGCATTACATCACTTGCTCACCAATGGATCCTCTGCAGTGAATGGGTGCCGTCAGAATGAGAGTCCAAACAGCTGATAAAAACATCCCAATAATCCACACCACTTCAGTCCAAGAGAGTTCTTAAATTTATCAGCTGTTTGGACTCTCATTTTGACGGCACCCATTCACTGCAGAGGATCCATTGAGCAAGTGATGTAATGCTAAATTTATCCAAATCTGTTACAATGACGAAACAACCTCATCGATATCTTGGATGCCCTAAAGGTGAGTAAATGTTTAGCAAATGAACATTTTTGAGTGAACTATCCCTTTAAGTATTTCTTGGTTGTTTTTAGTACATTATTGTATCTGCAGAACAAATGATGCAGGATAGATTGCATGCTGAAGTTGAATAGTTTTTCAAATGTATGAGCAATAATAATAGTGATCTTTGGATTGAAGTTCATGTATTGCTGAAGTACATAGTTTTAGCATAACTCTAAATACATGTCACGCATGCATCTGCCCTTAAAAGGGAATCCTACAGCGGAGCGTAAATTAATAGCAGGAACTGTGAGTTTAGTTCGAGGGTCTTGATCTCGATAAAGCCCCGGTTTGTGCACTCTGAGCATGTATTTAATAACTCTTGGAACAGTCTGGTGGTAGCCACGTGAGCACGGATCCTCTCAGCCAATCACAATCGCCGTCTGTTCAGATGACATCATCCCTTCTGCCTTCCCTGATGAACAGAAAGGAGTTGAGTTCAGCCTCCCTGCTTATCTTTAAGATAAACTGACAAGTTCTGTATCAAAGCTGGTTGCTTGTTCTGCAAATCTTCTCATATTGGCACATAACTGAAGAAAGTAAGCCATTAAATACAAATTACATTCTTGAGAGCATTTCATGATATCAGCCTCCCTTAAACTTAGGGTTTGTCAGAAAAGCTGTTTTACAGCCTGATGCCATTGGAGAACCTTTTTACATTCCACAAAGATGTCTTGCTTTCCCGTGAGATGTCTGAACTTCCTTAAAACAAGATACATTTTACAACAAAAAAATGAAGCAGCACAACTGTTTTCAACATTGATGATAATAATAATAATAAATGTTTCTTGAGCAGCAAATCTGAATGATTTCTGAAGGATCGTGTGACACTCAAGACTGGAGTAATGGTGCTTAAAATTCAGCTTTGCATCACAGAAATTACATTTTAAAATATATTCAAATAGAAAACAGCTATTTTAAACACATGCTCATTAAGACGTCTTTGTGTGAAACTCTAAACATGCTCTTCACAAGCTCTTATCATTCAATCAGCACTATTTTTCACCACTGTCTCCATGTTCAAAAGCATGAGGTCAGACTCAGTGATCCTCAGATGAGAGATTATTGCTCTGGTAAGTTTGGGAATGGATGTCATCCAACCCTTCATACATTAGACACTGTATTTCCCACACTCGTGGCTATAGAGGTTTTTCAATCATACTTTTCTTCAAGTATGCTCAATGACAGCATCCGATTACATTCGGTAACACATAACCTACAAACACTGTCGATTAGAGTCTATCACATTTGTTTGGTGAAACTTTTAAGATCTCAAAAAAGTACTTTACCATTTTAGACACTCTACTGTTAATATCATGTTTTTGTCTTACTGTAATATGTTAGTCTTTGAATTATCTTGATCTAAATACAGTTGTACACTACCACTAAAGGTTTGGAGTCATAAAAAGTTTTGTTTTTGAAAGAAGTCTCTTATAGTCACAAAAGATGCATTATTTGATTAAAAATGTAAAATATTATTACAATTTAAAATAACTGCTTTCTATTTGAATATATTGCAGCAGCCAGTTATTTATTAATCATATACTAGTTTTCAGTAGTGTTGAATGATTACTAATATTAATACACAGTAACATGAGCACTGTAGCCTGAAGTGTGGCCATTGGTTCTGACCGTTTCGTTTTATAGCTGTTGTAAAAAGTGCTATTATGACTTGCGAATCTGCCTGTGGGAAGCCGTTGTATAGTGCCGAGTCTTTCCGTGAAAGGCTTTACTGTGCCAAATGGAAACAATGTAAGGAAACAGACGCCACTTCAGCCGTGCGGCTCGTACAGTGAAGCCCTGTGGCGACTGACTGACCTGCTTGGCTCGAGTCTGTCGATGTGTGTCCGCGGCATGTAAAGAACAGTTGTTTGGGGTCCCTTCAGATTCCACCCACCCAATTAAAGGACCTGAGGCGTGCTTTCTTCTGCTCTATAAATACAGTTTATAATGGAGCAAAGCATGGAGTCTGGGGGGCTGGGAACGGAGGAAGCAGAAGGCGAAAGGAGGCATTAATAATGATGATAAAAGCTAGTAAAACACAGGCCAAGGCTCAGATTTGACCTCTACTACTTCCTTGTGTGCAGGAGGTGCTGGTTCCTGTTGTGTCTCCTCTGTGTGATTTTACCAGAGTGGGAAGCCGGTCTGTCTTCTACTCCCGTACTATTGCCATGAGTCCCAATTTTTGTCATTGTCTGGTTTTCAAAACACTCCATAAGCAGCCTACTGATGTATATATGTGACCCTGGACCACAAAACCAGTCATAAGGGTCAATTT